>NC_056746.1:756423124-756536212 GCF_019279795.1 Protopterus annectens
ATTCCATTGAAAATGATCATATTTATTTATGTGGCTTGGTATTTTGGAGCTTTTATGCTCACATAGCAATGCAGTATTATATGTTTATATATTTTCTGTGTTTGATTTGTGTTTGTATGCCTGCATTCATTGGAAAAAAGAAAACTTTCTTATAAAATATGTTTGTTAAAATAAATTCTTTGAGGTTTGAGATGCACAAAATAATTTGTTAGATTTGTAAACTTCCAAAAGTACATGTACTACAACAGTGAGGCTCTCTTTTCTTTGTGACAGCAGAAATCCTATTAGCCACAACAGATTAAATCATTTATCATCATTTCTTTAAATATTTATATGCACACATATTTAGCAAATATGGTTTTGTGCCATTATATTTTTTTATTGAAAGTTTCTTTCAAAGAAACAAATCTGCTAATTTGTAAATGGTGGTATTGTACTAAGGTTCCTAACTGCATCCAGAATACTTTAATGGTGTTTTACAGTTGATGTGAAACTGCCTTTATGCAACTAGAAGTAATTTCAAGAGTAATATTTGTGGGTGTAAGCTGTAGTCTGTATTCAAATTAGGTGTTTTTGTATATGGACTTTGCCTACACAAACTACTGTGTATAGTGCTGCATCATCATTTTCTCTTCTCTATCTCTCTCTCCCTCTCGCTATCATAACTTTCCAGTTTTCCAAAGGTTGTCTAACTTACTTTGGGGGTAATGAAAGAATGTAACTAATTTAGCAATTTGGTGTCTCATTTAATCACTGTGATGTGGATTTGCAGTATTACTTTAGATGACAGCTTCTCCTTTAATAACCCATTGCTGAATTTAAGGAAGCTGAAACAATTTATAAGTACTTCCAAAGAGTGCTGTTGTTAGTTACTGCTTTTTGTGATGTACAAGACATAGTTTGTAAAAGATAATTAATATTACAATCTGTTAACTGATATATAGCACATGGAAGTTTAAGGATTCAATATTGCATTGTATTGGCCTAAGCACTTTTTTTTTCTGGAAAACCTGTTATCTAAACAAGCTGATGTTCTATATAAGTAAGATTCTTTATTCAGGTCTGCACTTCACAATGTTTACTAGCTGCGAGTAAATGCATTTTAAATAAGTCCTAACTGACAGATTGTGAAATTGCTCTGAAGTTATAAAATAAGTTTGTTTAAAACTTTGCACACATTTTTGTCCACCTCAAAAACTTTAATAGGCTAGCAAGATTATCCCTTCCACTCAGTATCAAACATTGTTGGTTTCCTTGTCTTTCTGCATCATTTTCATACCTTTCAACTTGGAAACATCAAAAATCTGGACAAAGGACCATGAAAAATAGATACAAATCTGTATGCTGATTAACAGAAAAATTTGCATGCATAATTATGTAACCCCATCCACTCCAGTGGAATTGTAGGATACCAGCTTTCAAACGTAAACTGAAGAACAACCAAAATGTGACTCCCCAGACCCTGTAGTAAATGGCAACCATTTTTTAATGTTTATTAATGATGTTCACTGGGAAGGGAGAAAATAATGAATCTTAGGATTTTGTTTTTGGTGACTTGCAGTATGTGGGTTTTGTGGTAAAAGTAGGGCATCTTCTGCTAGGCAATAGTCTAATCTTAGCAAAAGAATGTTATAGTTTGCTAGGACCTGCAAAAGTCATTCTCCATGGCCTACTGATCAGTGGTGTAGCTACAGTTTGTGCCGTCCAGGACTGTCTTTGAGTTTGCTGCCCTACACCCCTCACAAAATCATGGTCAAATGGGGCCCACCCATACACATCCCTCCCTGCTGCAGCCATTCCAATGTCCCATAACTTGGCTATGTCACCTCATTTACCATAAACACTAATGTGCATACTGCTTTATTTCTACAATGATTATTTGGATTTCATTTAAAACATTTATTTTACATTTTAATTTATAGCACAAACACTCATAGTCATCTGCTAAACAAAGCAATACAGTCTTACAATGAAAATAGACTTAGCATTAAAACTTCTCTGCCTTTGAAACTCACATTCATTGAAAAAGCATTGAAACCCACATTCAAAGAAAATGCATCTGGCCAGTGGCAGATAAAGATTACATTTGGGCTGTTTTCAAATCATAGGCCCCTTGCACATGAAACCTAAATTTGTTCTTTGATACACCTTTCTGCTTGTATTAAATTATATTCCTTGTATAATACAGCACAGTTCTTAGAGCGAGTTTTAAATTTATTGTTTTGAACATTTTTCCAGTAAGCAAGGAAACAAAATGCATGAACCAATGATGACAAAACTGGCCAATTTAGAACATTTCCATCATAACAGTCTACTCAGACTTCTACAATCCACCAGTATCAGTAAATATGCACAAAAAAAATTTTTGATATCATTTCCTTTGATTGAAATACTTTTCATCAATCTGTTTACCTCTGTAATGAACCTGCAGTCTGCATGTGTGTATATTAAGCTTAGTTTGTTTACCTCTGTAATCTTCATCCAATCTATGTGTGTATATTAATCTTTGTGTACCATGTATTTAGTAGCTTTTAAGAGTATATTAAGCATAGTTTGTTTACCTTTGTAATTTACATGCAATCTGTGTGTATATTAATCTTTGTGTAATATGTATTTAGGAACTTTTCTCCCCAGGACTCCACTGAAAATGGGTTCATTAGGCCCAATGGACTATCCTGGTTAAACAACTGCAAATACATAAATAAATAAATAAATAAATAAATAAATAAATAAATAAATAAATAATCTTTGCAGAAGTAAAACTCATCTAAATAATTCCACATTAAAGAGATCTATAACTAATGAAAAGTTTGCTGCTAGCTAGTTTCATTATTTCATCTACAAATAAAGTGCCTGTTGCCCTAGAGGAATAAATTGCCTATGTTACATTGAAAAATGATAAGCTATAGGGAATGAATGGCAAAATGATAACAGGTTCATACTTAGTAGGTATCTCCACCAAAGAAGACATTCTCCAGACTACAGCATCTACCCCCTTTTAAATTACAACACAGTACAGTATCAGCAATCCATGTACATACTATGGAAGTAGAACCCACATTCTTCTGCATCAAAAACAAGTATTCTACCTGTTGTGCTACTAACAACAAATACAAATAGACTTGGCATAAGCAGCCCTAAACTTCTCTCCCCCTGAAGAACTATGCAGCACAAAAAATCTGGAAAAACCCAAAATGTATTGGGGGGGGGGCAAAGGCCCAAAACCAGGGACACATTTTAAACATTGTCTGTATAATTTTAGAAAAGTTGCTACAATAAAATGTTTTGTGTTACCAAGCCATGTATTTCCTGAAAGACAGGAAGACTGAAACTTAAATGGCTATCCTTATTTAGTGAATTCAGTTCTCACTGATTTGCAGACATTCTGTAAAACTTTGGACAGTTGAGAACTATCACAAGTGGTGGTGGTATGGGTAGATAATTTAGGCTCTTGCTCCTAAGGTGCAGGGTTTGAGTCTGAGTAACTCTAACTACCAGCTATACCTAACTGGGGCATTTTATACACACACACACCCACACACACACACACACACACACACACACACACACACACACACAAAGTCTTAACATAAATCTGTCATTTCTCATTCTAAATAAGATCAGAGCAATCTAATCTGCCAAATAAGATAACATAGTAATAAATGTACAGCTGCTGAATAAAAACTTAACAGAGCACACACACAAAATAAGACTTAACAGAAATCTGCCATTTCTCGTTCTCTTCCACATAGTACAAATCCAACTGCCTCTGAACTGAAATCTGCCGTTTCTAGAAATGAATGCACAAATGCAATGCAACTGCTGAATAAAGAACTTAACAGAAAAATCTGCCCGCCTTTTCTCTCGTACATAAGACAATATAAGCCTCTTTTGTACCCAGAGGGATGTGCTGTGCACTGTTGGAATAACTTGTCTGACTGCAGTTAAATTATGGCTCAGAATTCTGACAGGCTGTTTGTCTGCCTTGTGAAGCTGACGTCATTGCGCATGCCCTGCACTTGATGATGTCAGGAACAAATTCGACCAAAATAAAGAATTCAAAACAAAACCCTGGAAATTTGGAAATTAAAGGGGCCACTCAGGAATTTGTGGCACGCCAATATTTTGCCCTCAAAACTGGTATTTATTGAGGAATTCGTTAAGGTTGAGAGGCATGATCATTCTGCATAAATCTTCTGCTACGAGGATTTGTATCCTGCAATAAATATTTTTCAGTGCTGACAGTATATAGACAGTCACCTTTGAATGCAACTAGGTAAGCTGCTAAAAACAGCTGTACCACTGAGAAGGCAGCCACTGCTACTAATGTAAAGGAAAACATCATGTGGTAATGTACTTCAGACTTGTAAAAGCCATTATATCTTGATATGTATGGTTTTCTCACCCTTAAGCAGCTTGTCTTGGCTTTAATATATGTCTTTCTTACCTGTGAGCAACTTTTCTAAACTTTCTCTGCTCTGGTGTTGTTTTGAGTTACTCACATTATATTAGGAAAAAAGCACTCACGTTGCTGTTTAAACCTTCCCTTTCCTCCACTGTCATTGATTATTTTTCTTGGCCCAATACCTCCATCTGTGAGGGGTTCCAACCCACTCCATTCAGCCTTGCTATACTCAGGCTCCACTACCCTGCCCCCAAATCCTGCCCACCTACTCCTTATCTAAATTTATACAGCACATATGACTTCCGTTCCTCATTTCTATTCCCAACTCTTTCGATTCTCCTCACCAGTCTCTGCCACTACCTCATTTTCAAATACCATTCGCCCAAACCCTTTACAATCTTATGTCACCGTACCTGCACACTTATTCTTCCCTACTGTTCTTCATTTAATTTACTCTTCTCTGTTGTTCTAACATTACAATCTGTACTTTTTACTCCGCTGTTTTCCCTCGTACAATACTCACTTCTTCCTCCTTAGCAAGCCCTTCTTCAGTATTACCCTTTCTTTCATAATATTGACCCAAAAATGCAAACCTTTTATTATACACATTACCCACTTAATTGTTCTCTTCCTGAGATTTCCTCTAATTCATAAATTCACTCTGCTACAGAATGGTATAGTCTACATTTCTCTAACTGACTATTCTCTACTAAAATTGTACCTTTTTCCATTCCTCAAACATGGGATAACCTTGCCTGGAATCTCCAGCAAATCAATTCCACTCTCATGTTTTTCCCCTTACCTTCCTCCCATCTCCTTTAACATCTTTTCCTTTTCATTCAACTACAATCTCCCCTTAACTACTCCATAATCCTCTATTTCTAATACGCTATCCTTGTGCATCTTCATATCCTTCTGTTTGTTTCCTTTCATGTTACCGCCTACTTGGTACTTTCTTAATTTAATCACACTTACACACCACCAGCCACCCTACATATACTCATGTTAAACCATACTCTATATCTATTTCCTCAAATGTATTTAATGCCCAACCTATCCACCTTTTCAAATGCAAACCTTCTAACTATTCAGTTCACTTTGATAAAACATAAAATAAATTCATATACTTTACAAAAATAATGAATCCTAGTTCATTCTTCTCTAAAATCACTCTTTCTGGTAACATTCATGCAAACCCTGGCCCCTCAGCCTCATCTATTCCACCCTCATCTACCCTAACTCCTGTACACCTACAAAACTTCTCCTTACCTTCATTAATATTTGTAACATTCTAAAGAAAGTTGCAGACCTTTGGGCATGGTTTCGTCAATGCTCACCAGATATTACTATCATTACCAAAATATGGCTAAAACCCCATCCAGAAAGTTCTGAAACTATCTCAATTCTATCTCCTGGCTACAATATAATTTGATGTGACAGATTACACAAAAAGGGGGAGGCATTTCAATTGTATATAATAGCAGTCTAGTTTTCTCATCCCTCAAAACTCACACACCAACCTTCCAAAATGCAGAACTTCTTATTTCTCTTCTCAATGTTACTAAACATAAAAAGCTATATATAAGTTTCACTATACATACCACCAAGTAATAATAGCTTATTATAAGAAATTCTTTGCTGGATAACTACAGATATTACTACTAAAACGATTATCTTAGGAGAGAGCAACTCCACACTTCCTTTTCCATACTCAACAACCCCTCTGCCTGCCCTTCTCTCACGTTACTCTCTACTCTCCCCACCTGGCCTCTCCGGAGTGCTGATCAGAATCTTCTCTCAGTTTATAAACCCAAAAGGAATATTGGCAAACTACTTTACAAACACTCTGTCTCACTAAATTGGAACAAACTCCCTTTCCATATTAGATCCAACTTTTCCTTTCCGTTTTTAAAAGGAGCTTAAATCCCACCTACTAAACTTGAAATTATGCCATTTCCTTCATGACACATAGTCTTAGTCTGTCCTACTCTATAACATGTTGCATCTCCTAACTTTCTTTCTCTGTTAGTAACTTCTGATTAAACTAATCCCCTAAACCGTCAGCTCTTCTACTATAACCCTACTATAGTCCCCTCCTTTCTCTCCCCCCTCCCATTCTCCACACTATTTATCTTTTCCCCCCACTTCCTATCAATGTCTGTAAATTTCCTTCTTTTGAGCAACGATTATCTTTTTATTTTTGCTGTTTTATGTAGTAAATTTAGACCACTGCTAACAGTTCAACCCTTAATGTTCATAATTTTTTCTTTTGTTTTTCTCTTTATAATTAATTTTGTATTTGCATTGTTATTTTTAATAGTTTTTGTCCTGTATGTTTATCTTTGCTTATGTTTGCTGGGGCTCTTTCTCCTTGGGTCTCCACTGAAAATGGGTTGCTTACTATCAATGCAATGCAAATAGTTAATAACCTTTTCTTTTTTACAATTATTTTGTACTGTGACTATTATTTAATATTTGTATATTGTCACTTTATCTTTACTTATGTTTGCTGTGGCTTTTCCCCTTGAGTCTCCACTGAAAATGGGTTTGTTTGCAAACTCAGTTGGACTTACCCAGTTAACAAATGTGAAATAAATAAATAAATAAATATGTTAACACTGTCTGGTTATCTGTGACATCCAACACCTAAACAACTAGTCTTAACTTGTATGGGTTCAAAATTATCTCCTCCTACTGAACTCAACAAAATGAATCATAAAAATTCTATCTTTGACTGGATACTTGTCTGCAAACCCAGAAAAAACTCTAACTCTGGGGTACTACCTGATTCTCTTAGTGACCATCACCCTATATTCACCAAGAGAGAAATCATCCACAAACTTAAAAAAATCAAACTAGAACTACCCAAAATCTTGCCAATTTTATCCTGATGAACTCAGTAATCTACTAAAATCCTTTAACTGTTCTCTACTCAAAACCCTGCCCATAGATGAAGCCATCAGTAAATTAAAAGTATATTCCGGAACACTTTAAATACCCATGTCACTACCAAAATAAAAGAATAAAAAACACTCAAACACTTTGGCTGACTCATTCAAGTAGGATTCTTATGCAAAAACATGTCAAAGCATGGAAATAATGGCACAGAGATAAACCCCCCTCAAACCTTACATCTGTACAAAGAGTTGCGTAACCTCACCAAGATGCGAATTCACCTAGACAAAAAAAGGAGATATTACACAGACCCACAAGATAATCACAAAAGAGTTAAAAAAAATCTGACACTCAGTTAAGGAAATTCTTCAGCCTGCCTCTACTTCCACACTAAACTCCTATCTGTACTTATCCCCCTCAGAAACAGCTACCAAATGTAACACTTTCTTCATAGACATCATAGGCTCACTTACATCTAGCTCTCCCAAACCATTTAATCAACTTCAAAACTCTATTAGCCATGCCTTTAATTTCTAACCTGCCTCCACACCATATGTTAGACAGCTGCTAATGAAGCTGAAACCCTGTTCTTCTTCTGCTGCTGATTTCCCTGCTGAGTGCCTTAAGCTTGCTGCAGATTCTACTGCATACCTCATTTCTCATCAACAAATCTATTCAAGACTCCCATGTCCCTACCTTGTGGAAAAATTCTTTATTATTCCTCTCCATAAAGGTGGAATTTCTTCTGAAATCTCTAACTTTAGGCCAATTGCCACCATTCTAAAATCCTGGAAAAGGATATTCATAAGCAACTCCTTCAGTACCTCTTACAAAATTATCTCCTAACTCCAACACAACATGGTTTCCGACCAGTCCATAGCACCACTACAGCTGTCCACAGCTATTCCGACACCATTAATTAGGCTATATGTTAGATTTTTATGAATATAAATCTGAAATTAATTATGTTGTAAATATGCTGAAAGAAAAGGCTTGCTTAAATGCAGAAACAAAGTTTAAGTAATATGTGATCAGCAGTCATACTAAATGACCATGGCTTGGAAAAGGAATCTGCTGAATGGACATTCTTCCCTTACAGACTCAAAACAGGATGTATGCAAGAGCAAAAATACAAAATCTGCTTTTAAAGAATGGACATTTTTCCCTTACAGATTCAAAACAGGATGTATGCAAGAACAAAAATGCAAAATCTGCTTTTAAAGAACAATGACATGTTATTCTGCATGGAAAAACAGGATGACACAAGAACAGATTTTTTTTATATAAAGATCCAAATAAAATACAGGATGTTCACACTGTCAGAAAAGCTGATCTCTGACAATGTGTTTTCTCAAAAATATGTTTTTCTTCATAAAAAACAGGATATGCTTATCAGCATTGGCACAAGAACATATGCTCATATGTTAAGCTTAGTATTGTTTCTACAGGATAAGCAATTCTCCAAATAGAATACAGAACAATGTGTTTCCTCAAAAATATGTTTTTCTACATGGACATCAGGACACTGTTACAGGATATTCACACTGTCAGAAAAGCTGGTCTCTTACAAGACATTGTTAAACAAGGAAGCTTAGTATTGTTTCTACAGGACTAAAACTGTATATAAAGAGCTGTATAAATCCAGCTAGGTTAGAGGGGTATGGTAGGAACACAGTTGGTGTTCTGAGGTAAATGTTATATCTCTCACATCATCTGTACTATATGAGAAGTAAAGTTGGAACAGTACTTTTAAGCTGTAACGTGTTTCCATTTGGTTTATTATAAAAAGTTATTGGTTACTGCTCTTAAAGACAAATGCTGCAAAGTATATTCTCTCATCAGTGTATATTCTGCAAGTTTCTGTATGCAACAGACTGTGAATGCAAATATAACTAGACTTTGAATTTTAGCAGAATCCAGCCAGCAAGACTGAGTATCTTAAGAACACTGCAAATCCATCACACCATGTGCACCAAGTAAGCAAGTAAATCTCAATATATTTTTTCAATGGCGAGGCAGCTGAGTGACTAGCTCCATATAATTTTTCAATGGCAAGCTAGCCTGCATTTGAACCTACAATCTGCATTCAAACACAGGAGGAGTGATGGTAAGCCCTGCAGAGGGTCACTTCAGTTAAATTGCAGTAACTAACATTCGTACATATGTGTCAATTCTGAACAGAAGTATTCCAGTTTATGCAGCTTGCAGTAGTAAAGTTTTTTAGACGTCTACAATCCGGAGTGAGACTAGTTCAAGAAATTTGCAGTGCCATAAATTCTTCAAGAAAAGGGGGATATCCACTAGCCCATCAGTCCACTGCCTGTTGTGCTTTCCCAGCTTCTCAAGTGACTTTGAAAAATTTCCAGCCATCTGCAACAACAGCCTGATCACCTGTTTTCTTGCTAACTAGTAAGACTTTTTTGTACATCACATTTTTTAGTATGGTTGCTATTCGACAGTATGGATATTTTCATGCATAATTTAAGCAAATGTAAAAAAATGCTATGTTGGTATACACAGCACATTAGTAAATGTAAAACCTTATTAGGGCAGGTTGATAGTAAGGCATTATGCAAATGTATTACAATATTTGACTGGTATCTCAAAGAAAACCATGTGAAAAATGACAAATGTTTATTGTGTGATTCAACAAAAACTGCATTTTGTGTATTATGCCATAAAATAATATTGCATCATATTGCTAAAAAAATAGACTGTAAAGACAGATCTGAAGAATTAACTAAGGGTAAAGTATTTCCATTACATTCTGATGTTGAACAGTTATGTCCTGTCACCACATGTGAGTCAAATCAGTTACTGATAAAACCCCTAGTACATTTTGTTACAAAGGAATGTAGTAAACTTCTAAAAGACAGACACAATGAGTTCAGGAAGCTTAGACAAGTTATACATACATCTTTTCAAAAGTGCATAGGAGTTTCAAATTCAGCAGAACAGCTTACTAAAGAATGTCAGAAAGACCATGCAACATTACTGGAAATTCAACAGCAGTTGCAGGATAAAGGAAATAAATTAGCTGAACTGACAGAGACTGGGAACTTCCTGAATACACAGCTAATCTGTGCAAAAGAAATATATTTTGTAATATGTTTATGTTTTGAAAATGGTTAAACATACATGGTAGGATGGTAGGATGGTAGGATCTGATGTCTGGACAAATCATTCTTAAATGTTTTACTTTCATTCAGTTAAAGCAAGACATCTATCAGTACTACAGTAAAGTAAAGCATATGAATGCCATTCATTAGCATAGTCAAATGGTAAACAAAACTGTTCTAGTGTATAAAATTAAATATAGTTAATAAGAGTAAAAATTTAAAGTCACAAGACATGACATGCTTGTATAAAGATATACAGATACAAGACAGACATGCATGTGTGTTCTTTTCATCTAGAGTACATCTGTTACAATACACAAAAGCAAAAGGCAGACATTAGCAAATATAAATAATATAAATATAAATGTGTTGGTTAAACTACTATCTATTTGTTTTTTTACAATTTTTATATAATTGTATATATAGTAACACCAAACAGTTAAAATTCTGAATTTTAAAAAGAAAATCACAGATGGTATTATTCAAACAGTTTTTGTAAAATTAATGGCAGGACAGTTAAATAGTTAAATAGTTAAATAAATAAATAAAAAAATACTGAAATCCATGTAAGGTAATTGTAAAATAATGTCTATTTATGTTGTATAAATGCATAGTTATGCAAATCACAATCACATTAAAGGAAAAAAGCTAAAAGAATTAATTATAGTTTATAGAGTATGAGCTCAGACCTTCCTAGACTGAATGAATAGTTACAGGAAATGCTGGAAAGATAAGATAAACAACAAGACTGATTGCCAGGCAAGTAGCTTGAGTTTTTCTAAAGCATCATTGTTATTAAAACATAATTGTTAAAATATTTACAGGCAACACTATTTAGTAATTGTAATAAAATGTCACAATTGTGCATAGATGTCACTGATAATCTGTTTGCAAGTAAATGTTGAAAGGAGAAGAAAAAACCTCAGTTGCATCAAGTACCGCCAGCAAATGGGTTATAGTATACATATAGTTCAAATCAATTGTGCAGGAGGGTGTAAATACCTACTAGAAGTAGAGGTAGTAAACAGCAAAAGCTTTAGAAAAAAATATCAAATCAGACAGGGGTCTATAATAATGTATAACCATAGTCTTAGGCTGATATACATTCTATTCTCACAGCATAGGGCAGGTAAACAGTGCTGAAGTACTACAGGGAGGGTACTTTCTCAGTTTTACACTGACTGTATAAGAGGGAGGGGCACTTTCTCAGTTTTACACTGACTGTATAAACAGACTGTGACAAGGGTCTGAAATAAAGCTACATAAAAATAAATAATAAGGGTCTAAAATAAAGCTACAAGAAAAAAATATCTCATTCCTTCTTGACAATACTCTTTTATGGGGAGGGAAAAACAGGTATTAGTGTATTAGAAATACTGGTAAACTGGATTAAACCTGACAGGATAAGACATTTTCCAAGATTTTGCTTAATATTAATGTTATTAAATTTGTAAGATTAGACTAAATGTACTTTATAGTCATTGTATGTACAAATGCAGAAGAATTCAGTACAAATTAAATAAATGTCTAGTAATAAATATGTGTGAAAAAACATGTTTTAAAAAAAGTGGGTCCAGTATACCTAGTAAATTGAAATGCATGAACAGCAAACAGTCTATGTAAATACATACTGTACAGGATACATCGTAATAAGTTCAAAAGTAATTTGTCAAGTTGTAATATCACTGATTTTACCCCAGTAAAATAACTGCTTTCAAATATTTATTATCTAAGCCCAGTTCAGTACTTTACCAAGATGTTAATGGGCAATTCAAAGACATGACCACAATGTTATGGTTAAAATGACATTGAAATTGTGTGTTTTCAGCAGTGTATAAATGCTTGCAGTAGCACATGGTTACTGTCTCATAGTTAATTCAACAGTTGCAAAGAGTTAATGGAACAGTTCTAAGTCATAAATTAAATTCTATGATTGCAAAAGAATAAATTGATCATGTTAAAAAAAAATAATAACATTAAAGCAGACACAACTCATAACTGATAAAAAATATTTTCACAGAATGGTCTGCAAAAGAAAAAGTTGTTAAATACATTCAGTTTTGGTAGTAATATTTTAATATCATTGTATTAACTATGTAAAATTGCATTTTGATTTGTTGTATCAAACTAAAGGTTTGTTTCTTGTGTTTTCTATATAAAATGTTTTGAGTATGTTTAAAAACAGAGGGAATTGTTAGATTTTATGAATATAAATCTGAAATTAATTATGTTGTAAATATGCTGAAAGAAAAGGCTTGCTTAAATGCAGAAACAAAGTTTAAGTAATATGTGATCAGCAGTCATACTAAATGACCATGGCTTGGAAAAGGAATCTGCTGAATGGACATTCTTCCCTTACAGACTCAAAACAGGATGTATGCAAGAGCAAAAATACAAAATCTGCTTTTAAAGAATGGACATTTTTCCCTTACAGATTCAAAACAGGATGTATGCAAGAACAAAAATGCAAAATCTGCTTTTAAAGAACAATGACATGTTATTCTGCATGGAAAAACAGGATGACACAAGAACAGATTTTTTATATAAAGATCCAAATAAAATACAGGATGTTCACACTGTCAGAAAAGCTGATCTCTGACAATGTGTTTTCTCAAAAATATGTTTTTCTTCATAAAAAACAGGATATGCTTATCAGCATTGGCACAAGAACATATGCTCATATGTTAAGCTTAGTATTGTTTCTACAGGATAAGCAATTCTCCAAATAGAATACAGAACAATGTGTTTCCTCAAAAATATGTTTTTCTACATGGATATCAGGACACTGTTACAGGATATTCACACTGTCAGAAAAGCTGGTCTCTTACAAGACATTGTTAAACAAGGAAGCTTAGTATTGTTTCTACAGGACTAAAACTGTATATAAAGAGCTGTATAAATCCAGCTAGGTTAGAGGGGTATGGTAGGAACACATTTGGTGTTCTGAGGTAAATGTTATATCTCTCACATCATCTGTACTATATGAGAAGTAAAGTTGGAACAGTACTTTTAAGCTGTAACGTGTTTCCGTTTGGTTTATTATAAAAAGTTATTGGTTACTGCTCTTAAAGACAAGTGCTGCAAAGTATATTCTCTCATCAGTGTATATTCTGCAAGTTTCTGTATGCAACAGACTGTGAATGCAAATATAACTAGACTTTGAATTTTAGCAGAATCCAGCCAGCAAGACTGAGTGTCTTAAGAACACTGCAAATCCATCCCACAGCAAGAAGCAGCAAGCAGTAAGCAAGCAAGATCAAAATATTTTTTCACTATAGACCAAGCAAAGTTTATCTCTTGTATTTTCTAGATCTCTCAAAAGCCTTTGACACTCTGTCATGAGTAATACCTGACCCAAATGTCCTGTCTAGGCCTTTCCAATCCAACTCTTCTAAGGTTCTATAACTACCTATCTGAAAGGCATCAATATGTCAAATGTATCTCTTCTCTTTCTCTCTCTCACTCTCTCTCCTTTTCTCTTAGCTAAAACAGGTGTTCCTAAAGGATATATTATTCATTCACTGCTCTTTAATATTTTCATCAATAACCTGTATACATCTTCTTAACAATCTTGCCGTATTCGGTATGTAGCTCTCTTCTGCTTAACTGACAGCCCACTACAACTACAGTCCATGGCACAAAATGCTTTCATCTCAGTTGAACGATGGCTACATCACAATCAACTTTTACTTAATTCCAAAAAGACTAAACTACTACTATTTTTTCAAAGTACCATGACAATGCTAAAAGTAGCTTTCACATTACCTCTCTAAACAATGCAGCTGTTGAAGTAGTTAAACATACCGCATTGCTTGGAGTCATTATAGATGACAACTTAAAGTCTGCTCTTCATATACTTCTTCATATTTCTTTATATAAAAAGTCATCACAAGCTATGTCTGCTATATAGAGCAACAAAAATCATTTTTCCTTCTAGCAGAATCACCCTAGCTGTTATCTTTTACCTTCTCTTCTCTATGGCTCACCTATTTTTATTTTACATTTGTTAACCAGGCTAGTCCAACTGGATACATGTCCATTTTCAGTGGAGGACCGAGGAGAAAAGCTCCACTATCTAATGCAAAGTAACAAAAGCACATTCGAAGTACATAGGCAGTTTAAGCTCCACTATCTAATGCATAGTAACAAAAGTACATATTAAAGTACATAGGCAGTTTAAGACACAACTAAAACAGGCATTCAAAATACATAGGGAATTAGAGACACATCTAAAAGAGGCATTTAGGCAAGTTTTTCAGTAAGAGTATTCATAAAATATTAAATCTCTTCAGTACAGATATATACAATAAAGACATAAGTAATTAAGTAGTTTGAAGGCTAGAAAAGAGTTAGCAGAAAATAATAGTTTGTAGTTAATAGAGTCAGTTTCTTAGGTATAAATGAAAAGAGAGATGGAGAAATAGAGTTGGTAGACAGTGCAAAGGATGCAAGAGAAGGTAGGCGGTATGTGTTCAGCTAGGGAAATTGCACGAGCAAAGCCAGTGATTGGTTAGAAAATGTTTTAGTTGAGTTTTAAATAGTGTGATAGAAGTTTGGGCTATAAGGTCTGGAGGAAGTTGATTCCAAATTTTACCAACTGAGTTGGAAAATATAGAGTCACCTGCTGTATTCTTTGCTAGAGAAGTTTGAATCAGTAATTTATTGGAGGAGCGAAGGGTTTTTAGGTTATTGTAGGGTTTTATCAGAGTAGAGAGCATAGGTATATTTTCTGGGTGGTGAAGGGCTTTATGGGCAATTGTAAGTTGGTAGTATTGAATTAGGTGAGGTAACTCAAGCCACCCTAGGTTATGGAGGTTCAGGCAGTGATGTGTTTTATATGGAGAGGCAGTGGCAAATTTGGCAATGTTGCAGTAGGCTGTTGTAAGCCTATTGATGTTATGTTTAGAAAGATTAGTATAAATGGGGGATGCATATAGTAGAGTAGAGAGAAGATATGTTCTGGCTATGGTAGTTCTTGCTTCAGGTGTTAAGAAAGATTTGATTCTGTAGAGAGAACCTAATTTTCTATTAGTTGCTTTTATGATAGAGTTTACATGTACATCAAATTTGAGTAAGTTGTCAATGGTAATTCCTAAAAGTTTGGTTGTTTGGTCGGGAGAGATAAGGGTGCCATTGTTAGAAGTGAGTGGGAAATTAATAGGGGGAGACAGGTGTGTGGGTGAAAAGAGGAGAAGTTTAGTTTTCTTAGGGTTTAAGAGAAGGCAGTGATTGGAGAACCATTGTTCAATGGTGGTAAAAGTTTTTTGAGTAAGTGAGTGGAGGTCAGCTTGGGTTGTGGCAGAGCAGATGATGGTGGTGTCATCGGCGTACTTGTTGCAAGTGGTTAGTGGGGTGGCAAGATTCAGGTCATTAATAAAGATGGAAAATAAAAGAGGACCTAAGATCGAGCCCTGAGGTACTCCTAAAGTGGTGGGGAGAAGTTCGAAAAGATTGTTGTTCCATAAAACAGCTTGTTTCCAATTCTGAAGATAGGAAGTAAACCAGTTTAAGGCAAGATTATTGAGAGACAGAGATTTTAAACAATGTAGGAGGAGTTGGTGGTTCACCATGTCAAAGGCTTTTGACAGGTCAACAAAGAATGCTGATGAAAGAAGATTGTTATTCCGGTTTATATTAATAGAGTCTATGAAGGATAATAAGGCTGTGGTGGTGCTATGGTAGGGACGAAAGCCATGTTGGCAAGTAGCTAGGAGATTATTAGATAGGAGGTGATTTAAAAGCTCTTTGTGGATGCATTTCTCCATTATTTTAGCAATAGGAGATAGCAGTGCTATAGGGCGGTAGTTAGAGTATTCAAATTAATCGCCCCCTTTGAAGAGAGGGATGATGTGGGAGATTTTCCAGAGTGAGGGTATAGTACTTTCTTTTATGGTTCTGTTGATTAGAATAGAGATAGGGTAGGCAATAGCTTTAGCACCTAGCTGGAGATATTCAGCCGGCAATTTGTCAGCTGAGGGGGTTGAGGGTTTGAGTTTCTGAAGTAAGTGTAGAATATAGGAGGTGGGTATGGGTTTAAGCAGAAATGGAGGTGGAGTGCAGCTAGTGTTTCCTAGTAATGAGGGGTCGGGACTTTGTTGGTTGGCCAGTTTAAGTATAGTTGACGTAAAGAAGTTATTAAATGCATTAGCTGTTTGTAGGGGAGAGTCAGGGCAGGAGCCGAGTGGGTTGGGAGTTTTGACCTTGCCAGGGGATAGTAGTGAATTAATTGATTTCCAAAATTTTTGTGGTTGGTGGTGGGAGGATTGCTGTAGCTGAATATAGTAGTTCTTTTTATCCTGTATGATAGCAAGCTTAGTCATGTTCCTTTTTTGTTTGAAGCTAAGGTAATCAAAAGAGTCTTTAGTGGTTCACCATTTAGTCCAGGCTTTATTCCTACTAAGGATAAGTTGTTTGGTGTAGGTTGTAAGCCATGGAGCTGATTTAGATTTCATTCGTATAGAACGGGTGGGGGCACGATGATTGAGAATAGTAAGAAAGGTATTATTAAAGTGGTTAACAGCTTCATCTATTGGGAGAGTTTTTAGAGGTGCCCAGTTGATTAAGCTGAGTTCATTTTGAAAGTGTTGAAGGTTAAAGTGTTTTTTTGCTGTGAGATAAGCGAATTAGGAGGGGTGTTGTTAGATGAGTTTTGTGCCTAATGATGTATGTGAGAGAGTGGTCACTAAGGTCGTCTGGGAGGGTACCTGTTGAGTACTTTTGTTGGGGACTATTAGTCAAGATCCAGTCGAGTATGGTTTCTTTGTTATTGCTTTTATTAGTTCTAGTTGTGGAGTTGATGGTTTTATGAAATCCGTGTAAGTTAATAATGGTAGATGGATTAGCTTGTTTGCATAAGTTCCAATCAATATTAAAGTCACCTAGTAGTATTGTTTCTTGAAGGAAATTTATTGAAAACCAGTTTAGTAGGTCTTCTAATATGGGGGGATTGTTGCCTGGGGGAAGATAAGTGCAGATGGTATTAATAGTCTTGTGTGAATTTAGGGAGAGTTTGGAAATAATTAGTTCAGCATTAGAGTCATGTGGTGGGGTAAGGGTTGATTTACTTATTTCCAGTCCAGTTTTGAAGAGTATAGCTACTCCTCCCCCTTTTTTATTAAGACGGTCTTGTCTTAGGATGTTATAGCCAGGGGGGATAATTTCATTATCCTTTATTGTGGGTTTAAGCCAGGTTTCAGTAAGACAGAGAATGTCATACTGCTGGACTTCGAGTAGGGCATGAAGAGCAGGAAGTTTGTTACATATGCTACAGATGTTTAGATGAGCTATTGTAAGAGATTTGGGAGGTTTAGTTTGTGGTGTAGGCATGGGATTCAGTGTTTGGGAATTAGGGGATGGTATGTTTGTGTTAGGGCCTGGGTTGGGGTGGATGTCCCCATAAATTAAAGATAAACCATGAATAAGGTTAGTTAGTTGTGAGGGTTTGATGCAGTACCAGTGTTTTGTAAGTTGAAGAATAAGGTATTTGATGTGTGACAGGCAATGATATTTAGGTTCAAGATATGAGTTGCTGTATATGGGACAGCTATGGTTTGTGAGTGTGGTTGTGGGGTAGCTAGGGTATGTTTGTGTGGAGTACAAAAGGTAGAGTTTAAAGGTTGCTCATAGTAGGTTATGAGATAGGTAGAGGTAAGAATAGTTAGAAGAGTTAGTAGTAGGAGAGGAAGGTGAGTGTCGGACATGTTGAGATGAGAGGGATAGTATAAAATAGGTATATGTTCAGAGAGGGAAGCGGATAAGGGAGGAGTCCGCTATGAAGTGGGTGGAGAGAAGAATAAGTTCTGATTGGCTAGGGACTGTGGTGGGTGTGGTTATGTGGGGATAAATGTAGAGGTCCCAGGGGCGGGTAGGATTTGGGGGCAGGGAGGGGAGCGGAGTGAGCCCGAAGAGGCAGGCAGAACAAAGGAGTAGGAAATTGCTGAGAGGAAACAATCAGCTAGGTGTATAAACAGAAGGTAAGTTAAAACTGGTAGTATAAGTATTAAGAAGTTTTAGAGTATGTTATAGGTAGAGCTAGAGTAGTCAGGTTAAGATCGGGATAGTGTGGGCAGGGGAGAGGAATGGAGAGTAAACTAGAGTACAGATCCAGGTAGAAGGCTGAAAACAGTAAGTTGGGCAAAGATTCAGAGGAGGAGGAAGGAGAAGTGTCAGGGGGCCACGTAGAAGGCAAAGTTATAGAAGCAGATATGTATAGGAAAAAATAAGATAGAGATAGGAATAGTAGTAGGAAATTCAGTAGAACTTAAAGGAGGAAAGGTAGGAATACTAGTGATAGCAATAACAGAGTAGGAATGAGGGTCTGGTCAGCAAGATATAGGGGACTGTCGCTGGCTGCTGGATATTTTGACTAATATCCAGGTCTTTCTTTTAAATCACAACTGGGGTAATGTTATAATAAGGTAGATTTGCAGCTAACCTGTCACATAGACCCCATCATTGCTTTGCATTAAGATCATTCAACTGGTTCCAACTCGCACATCAACTAGCCCATACACAACATCTTCTAACTCATAAAATTCTATATAACCCCTATACCTGCCCTTCATTCTCCTCAGTACTTCATAATTATCTCCCAAATCACTCCATGCACTCTTAAGACAAAAATCTGTTTTAAATCTGTAAACCAAAAGAAAACTATGGGACATAGTCTAAACTCACACTGCATAGCCAAACTATGGAATCAATTCAATCAGAACTATATCAAGGCTCCATATATTTAAGTCATCTCTCAAAGAATTTCTCACTAACTGAAGGCTGTGACCATACACCTCTCCTGTATGAGCTACATCAAGAAATACTTTACATTCTTACTAACATTTCATCATACTAGCTATCTATACCCTTTCAGTACTTGCCCTCTACCCATTATTACGGATGACTTGCATCATCATTTTTTGTTTATTTCCTAGCATAGTAGATTATGCTTCTAATATTTTGTATATACTGATTGTCATATTGAATTGTAATTTTTTTACATATAACGTAGAAGGCAAAGTTATAGAAGCAGATATGTATAGGAAAAAATAAGATAGAGATAGGAATAGTAGTAGGAAATTCAGTAGAACTTAAAGGAGGAAAGGTAGGAATACTAGTGATAGCAATAACAGTAGGAATGAGGGTCTGGTCAGCAAGATATAGGGGACTGTCGCTGGCTGCTGGATATTTTGACTAATATCCAGGTCTTTCTTTTAAATCACAACTGGGGTAATGTTATAATAAGGTAGATTTGCAGCTAACCTGTCACATAGACCCCATCATTGCTTGCATTAAGATCATTCAACTGGTTCCAACTCACACATCAACTAGCCCATACACAACATTTTCTAACCCATAAAATTCTATATAACCCCTGTACCTGCCCTTCATTCTCCTCAGTACTTCATAATTCACTAGCCATAAAACTACTTGTCTAACCTGTAGAGGCCTTACACGTGCAGACTGGGCTGAGATCCCACTCTGTTAAGGGCTTATTATACCCAACCTATTACTACGTACTAGATTCTTTGTATTTTTACAACATCTAATATGGTTTTGTATACTATGTAACTTATAGCAGCCATTTATGTAGTATTTCAATATTATCTGCTATACCTAGACGATTAATTTCCCTAAGAATTCTGCTTGGCCTGCCTGACTGTTTGTGTATTTCTTATGTGTTATACTACTGTGTTGTCCATTTGAATAACCTGCACTATTTGCATTTTGATACTGTATGAGATACTCTGTATGTTAATATTCACTTTAACATCATCTTATTGTTTCCACTGTTTTCTTTTGTACTAGCTATCCCCTGCTTTACCCTGTGTTTTTGCCTGGGTTGAATCTCTCTACTAAATCTACTAAGGTGCTCTCTGCCCACTGCCCTTGGAAACGTTCAGGACACTGCCTTCTTCTGCTACCCACTACTTCAAGATTTCAAGAAAGTATGTCTACCCACATCATGAAGTGTTAATTTTAACAAACTTATCTTTGCTAAGCTTTTGTTTGACCCCAGCTAAGCGGCCAGCAGCAAACCCCTCCCCTATATTCCTCCATCTCCTTCCTCCCCCTCACTTTGGACTGCTAACTTGCTTTTCCTCTCTTTCCCAGTTAGTGTACTACTACTTTTGGAAGCTCCTGTGCATGTTCATTGCACCTCTGCTTTTTGGCCACTAGATGTCATCCTACCCCCACTTATACTCCTTACATTAGTATTTATGTCTTCCTCATTCTTCCTATTCTCACCTTTCCTACTACTATCCCTTTCCTCCTTCTGATATTCTCTCTTATCCTTCCCTCTTTAGGCTCCTATCTCCCATCTTGACTTACCAGCTTACTCTGATACTTTTTCCTCCCTCCATGGTGGTCTACTCTGTGTCCCGCTCCGTTCACCCTGCAGGCTCACTCCGCTCCCCTCCCTACCCCCAATTCCCACCCACCCCCTGGGGTCCTAAACTTATACATCTCTAATCCCACCCCTCACCCTGCCATCCTATCCCCCTGCTTCCCGCCAAACCTAATCTCCTCCCCTGTCCACACCCCATATTCCTCCTCCTACTATCCTCCCTTACTGATTAACCCTTCTATCCCCAGACCAACTTCTCTTCTCTTCTCTATTATCTCTTACTGCATATCATTTCACTCACTTACCTGTCTCTCTATCTTGTATATCCTTCTACATCCCTACCACCTCTCTTACTTCTATATTATTTTTCTTTTAACTTACATACATACAACCAACTTGCTAGCCCTACTTCTACCCCACTTGTTGTAACAATGGCTCACTACTTAGCCACACTGCTTATACTCTCATTTCTTCTCTTAACTACACTTTTCTCTACTTACCTCCTTACCTTCATAGAATACTCACTCATTACTCAACCAAACCACATACAGAAACATACATCCACCTTCCACATACCTCTCATCTCATTCTCAAATGCCAATTCCACGTCTAGCTACAACCTACCTAAATTCCATAGGCACTCTCACCTCACCTACACCCTACCCTTAGATAAAAAGATGAGACCTCTAACCCTTCTGCAGAGTAAATATATATCCAAACCTGCTGACCCTACCTTAAAAGATGGTGATGTTCACCCCAACCCTGGCCCCACATACCCTTCTCCTCAAGCATCTAGACCTATCTCCAATAACACCCTCCTGATAGGGCATCTTATCATACGTAGTGTAAACAACAAAGTTCCCTATCTACATGCCCTCCTAGACACTCACTGTTTTGACATTCTCTGTCTCTCTGAAACCTGGCTTAAGCCAGCCACTAAAGACACTGAGGTTATACCCCAAGGCTACAATATATTAAGGCTTGACCGGACTAAACGAAAGGGTGGTGGAGTAGCAATTCTGTTTAAGAATCATCTTAACATCTCCACCCTCTCAGCCTGTCCAACCCAGGATAGTAAAGTGGAAGCTATCATTACTAAACTCCAACTAAATGCAAAGAAAGCCCTTTACATTATCTGCATGTATATACCACCTGGAAACAATATACCCATAGTAGAAGACTTTCTTAGTTGGGTTTCAAACAACTACCCCCAAGAAACTTTAATTCTTGGTGACTTTAATATAGACTGGAATACTATTAATGCTGACAATCCCACCTCTCACATTAACCTAAATGGTTTCACCCAAACCATTACCTCTACTACAAGGCTTAATAAATCAAGCAAGAAACAAACTATTTTAGACTGGATACTCATAAACAAAGTCAACATCACATATAAAGTAGGAACTATGCCTGATGATCTCAGTGATCATTGTTTAACCTATATTACAAGAGAAAAGACTGACATTCTACACCTCCCCAATATAAGAACAATACGTTCCACCAAACATTTTACAACTGACTTATTTCAAAATGAACTCAGAGCATGTAACTGGAACCCCTTAAAAACACTGCCACTTAACGAAGCAGTTTCATTCTTCAATTCTACCTTTCTTTCCATTCTGAATAAACATGCTCCTGAGCGTACCATTAGAATGAAATCAAACACAGCCCATGGCTCTCGAGTGATACAAAAAAACTAATCCTTTCTAAAAATAAAGTTTGGGCCAAATGGAGGTGCCACAGAATCAGCTCTGATTTTCTTCACTTTCGCCAACTTAGAAACCTTACCAAAAAAGCTATTATCAATGACAAAAGAAAGTTCTACTGTGAACTTCAAGAAACACATTCCAATAAACCCAAACAATTCTGGTCCTCTATCAATAGACTCCTATCCCCAGGAACAGCCAAAACTCCCTCCCCACTAAATGCTGACCCAAATACCCCTTACTAAACTGCAAATGCTTTTAACTCTTTCTTCACTGAAACTATTCAATCTCTTGCTAAACAACTGAACACTAATGACTTCTATCCTGCAAACAATCTAGTAGACTCTTCTTATAACTTCTCTCTACAACCTATCTCTACCTCTTTCATCTATAGACTTATTTTTAAACTGAAACCATGTACCCCTCTGCTGACAAACTCCCTTCCCTTTTTCTGCAAAAAGCAGCCAAAGAAATTGCATACCCAATAGCAATACTCATAAATAGGACCATCCAAGAGGGAACCATCCCTGATATCTGGAAAGTCTCTCATATTATCCCACTACACAAAGGCGGTAACTGTATTGACTACTCCAACTTTAGACCAATTGCCCTTCTCTCACCTTTAGCAAAGATTATGGAGAAATGTATTCATCAGCAACTTGTACAGTATCTCTCTTTACACAATATTATAGCTAACTGTCAACATGGCTTTAGACCCCACCATAGCACCACTACTGCTCTCCTTTCCTTATAGATACCATTAACAACAATCGCAACAATAATCTTTTCTCTTCTGCTTTATTCATTGACCTCTCAAAAGCATTTGACATGGTTAACCACTCTTCCTTAATTAACATCCTTAAATCACTCTCATTTGACACTCTCACCATCAAATGGTTTAGTTCTTATCTCAACAACAGACAACAAGCCGTTCTCTGGGACAACCATATCTCCTCCTTACTGCCCATTTCTATTGGAGTTCCACAGGGCTCTATTCTTGTTCCACTTCTATTCTCCCTCTACATCAATGACCTCCATTCTGCAATTCCTCGAGCCACCTGTATTCAATATGCAGACGACTCCACTATTATTTGTTCAGCATCCTCCTCCTCTGATCTAATCTCACAAACCCAAAATATCTTTAACACTGTAGAAACATGGTTTACTAGACGATATCTTCTCCTTAATGCTAAAAAAACCAAACTTCTTCTCTTCACCCCCACTATTCGTACCCCCCCATTTAATTTCACCATCTTGTCAAACAACAACACTGTCATCTCTCCAGACTCTACAACTAAACTGCTAGGAATAACCATTGATAACAATCTCTCTTTTGATCAACACATCAACAACACCATCAAATCAGTAACCTGTATTTCACTCCTATTTCAACCCTAGCCCTCCCTCTTGCCTCCAAAACTTATTTCTCTCCTCTTGTTTTATTCTTAGTAATTTGATAGGATTTGGGAACTTTGTTCTTTCTGCAATTGCCCTGGTGCTGTCTAGTGCATTTGCTTGTTTATGTCTGGTCTAGCTTTTGCCTAAATGTTTTCTAGTCACTGTTTGTTAGTCCATGTGCTTTTCTCATTTTACCTATGTTACTATGGTACTGTTGCTTTATTACTCTATTTTACTTATTTGCTTTTGTTATATTGTTATTCTTATGCTTGGAGCTTTTCTCCCCGGGCCTCTACTGAAAATGGACATGTATCCAGTTAGACTAGCCCGGTCAACAAATGTAAAATAAAAATAAATAAATAAATAAAATAGAAAGATAGGATCCTTATATCGTATTAAACCATTCCTCACCCCATCAGCTAGAGCTACTATTGCCCACTCCCATCTTTTATCTACTCTCTTCTATGCCTCTCCTATCTTCACTAACCTCAAGAAAACTAACCTAAACAAACTAGCAACTTGCTATAATAACATTGCCCGCTTCGCCACTGGTAACCCTTTCAGAACCCATCACTGCCTTAACCTGAAACTTTTAGGCTGGCTAGAACTACAAAACTATATTATAATCTCACAACTTACTATTGCCCACAAAATTCTCTACCAACCTGATAACACCCCTATACTATCACAGCTTTTACTCCCTTATAATAATCTTACCTCCCTTCGTTCCTCTTGTAAATTCCTGACCAAACCTATAAAGGCTCATAACTTAGCTGGTGACTCTCTATTTAGTAATACTGTAGGCCGAGCTTGGAATTTGCTACCTAGGGATTTAACTCTAATCACATCTCTACCTCTCTTCAAACAACAAATCAAACTGTACTTCCAAAATCACTGGCTTTGCTCATGTAATACACCTGACTGATTTCTCCCCTCTCTTACCTAACCTCTAACCTTACTGGGTGCTTATACTTACTATCTACCTTTCTTCCTCCTTCTAATCCTTCTTTGCTCTACCTACTTCTCTCTCCTCTCCTACCCCCTCTTGCTAGCCCTTTTCTTCTCTTACTTCTTAACTACTGTCGCCTCCCTTCATTTTACCTAACACTACTCCTCTTACTTCTCCTCCTACTTGTACTTTTTCCTATTATAGCAGTAGCCTTAAGATACAGCCTGTTAGTATTAAGTAAGATGCTTTGAATCTGATTTAACTCTAATCATGACTACCATTGATTATGTGCCTTAATTTTTATTGATATTATTACCTTTTTTATTATTATTCAAATTTTTATTACAAATTTTTTTTCTTTTCTTTGTATTCTATGTGTTTATTATTATCATGTCTGTTTGTTACATTGTATGTGGAGCTTTTCTCCCCGGGCCTCTACTGAAAATGGAAATATATCCAGCTAGACTAGCCCGGTCAACAAATGTAAAATAAAAAAATAAAAAAAAATAAAATAATTATCTCCCAAATCACTCCATGCACTCTTAAGACAAAAATCTGTTTTAAATCTGTAAACCAAAAGAAAACTATGGGACATAGTCTAAACTCACACTGCATAGCCAAACTATGCAATCAATTCAATCAGAACTATATCAAGGTTCCATATATTTAAGTCATCTCTCAAAGAATTTCTCACTAACTGAAGGCTGTGACCATACACCTCTCCTGTATGAGCTACATCAAGAAATACTTTACATTCTTACTAACATTTCATCATACTAGCTATCTATACCCTTTTGCCCTCTCCCCATTATTACGGATGACTTGTATCATCATTTTTTGTTTATTTCCTAGCATAGTAGATTATGCTTCTAATATTTTGTATATACTGATTGTCATATTGAATTGTAATTTTTTCTTTTATTATTACATCACTGGTGTCTCCTCATGGATTACAGTATCCTTTGTATTACCCTGTCAAATTGTATGTGTGTGTGTGTGTGTGTGTGTGTGTGTGTGTGTGTGTGTGTGTGTGTATATATATATATATATATATATATATATATATATATATATATATATATATATATATACAGAGAGAGAGAGAGAGAGATACTTTTTAATTGCATCTATACTACTATTTTATTTGATGTTATTTAACTCTCTGGAGCTTTTCTCCCTGGGCCTCCACTGAAAGTAGCATGCACTCTGTTCACACATTCTGGTCATAAACTGAAGCCAGTAGGTTAGACATTAATTACATGTGAATAGAAGCACAGAAAGTATAAACTCATGTGTCATGTGTAGTCTTGAGACATTAAAGTAAATTCAGCAGCTTGTGCTAACACTGGTATACAGGCATGGGCCAATTCACATATCTGTCAGGGAGCCATCATAATAAGTAAATCTAAGACAAACTTCATGAAGTCAATAAGAAAAGTACCAGAAATAACTCTGTGCTGAGGTTTCAGATGACTAGAGACTCCTGAGATTCCTAAAAATCATAAGTTGCCTGTTTTCTTGCTTATTTTTCTATTTATTGCTTATTCTTACCATTTATTGCACTTTTTTTGTTGTCTGATGCCAACTTTCTACTGTATTTTATTACTACAAACAAACCACACTGTTATATTGCAACTGTCTGCCTTACTGGACCTGTTAAACCATTTTAGTTATTGTTTTCACTGTTTATAAAGCTTTTTTAGCCATTTTCACTTTTTAAAGGTATTAACTGGAATTTTTCTCCTTTTGTTAAGCATCTGTTTGTTGTGATTTTCCTGCCAAGAAATGTATCATACAACTGATTTGTTTGTAGTTAAAAAGCATTCTCTAGACTGCCCTTGCTCTTTTTTTGTTTGACACTATTATTTAGTGTCTCACTGCTATTTTTCTGCTGTGTTAAACATTTTTCTAGTGTTTTCTGCATAAAATAGTGTAACTAGTAGCTGTAGCATAGTCCTGATGGGGTTGCTGTTTCTGGGCCTAGTTGTTTGTTTGTAGTGGCTGTTTGTTCTGAACATATATTCCAGGCCATTTTGGATTAGAAAGGGCCCTTTTGCACTCTAGTGAGAGGATTGTGCTGATTGGTCCCTGGCTGGTAAAGGCTGTCTGGTCTAGAGCTTGGAGTAAACACCTCATTGGTTCTTTTGAGCTTTTTTAAAGTTGTTTTAGGTTTTAGCCATCTGGTATTTAATCCCCACCCTTGAGTGTGTTTCTGCTTGTTTGCTCATCGCCCATCACCATGGATTGTCACACAATTGTGCGTCACAGCTGGACAAATAATTCTGATAATTTTTCTGTTAGATACAGCTGTATCCCAACAGTTTACTTCCTCATCTTTAGCATATTTCAGGACAAAAAGGCTAGATTTCTCTGTTTCTAGAATCTTCTACTGTTTTGTGGTATTTAAACCCCACATAGGTTCATAGGTTCATAGGTTAGTACTAAGCTAACTGCCCTTGCGAGCCATTTTAAGCCTAGCCAGTTATCCCTTGTGAGACTCAAACCCTGCACATTCTGTTTGTAAGGCAACCACCTTAACCATTAGGCCACCCTCCCAACCCTTGGTTTGGGCTTGTTTGTACATCACACACCACAGCTGCACTGTTTTTAACCCACTGCAAGGTATTCCAGGTACATATTTTCCCTTAGTAGCACTTGTGTGATCACCTAGTAGTACTCCTCTTGACCTTCCACCCTTTACCCCTTAGCTCTGTCTGGTCTTGCTCCCTCAGATTCTGACTAATATGGATGGGCGATTCCCTATGGTTTCTCCTGCCAGTCTGGTTAAAATGGGCATTCTGAGACAGTGTAGAAACTGCCTCATGTACATGGACAACCCTCTACTACTACCATCTGGGAACACAATTTGTGAGAGATGCAATTACCTTAAAAACCTAGAGTCTTATGCTGTCTCCCTCACAAGCCAGTATATCTGGCAATGAGAAGGTTGTCAACACAAACA
Source organism: Protopterus annectens (assembly GCF_019279795.1). Taxonomy (NCBI): domain Eukaryota; kingdom Metazoa; phylum Chordata; order Ceratodontiformes; family Protopteridae; genus Protopterus; species Protopterus annectens. The sequence continues at coordinate 756,450,904 of NC_056746.1, forward strand.
GTACACCTCAAACACAACCCACAGCTATACAACACACACAGACATATGCAGAGGTCCTCAACAAAAACATACCCAAACAAATAAGACCTCCAAGACAAAAACACATGCAAACTCCACCGCCCACCACACCACACATAGTCCACAAACCTGCATCTCATAGTCACTGAGACCTATAAATAAACCCAACTTATTAATCATAGGAGACTCAATTGTGAGACACACAAATGTACCCCTCACCAGGATGGATAAGGAGAAAGTCATGGTTAGTTGTTTGTCAGGTGCCAGAATCTGCCATGTCACTCATCCACTCAAGTCTCTCAACAACAGGGACAGTTATGACTCTGTCATAGTCCATGTTGGTGTGACTTGAGACGTACCTTCCTGGATGATATGAAGAGAGAGATGATCGAGCTCGCTTTATACGTGTCCCAGGCATGTATGTTCCTAGCCTTAAGCAGCATTTTACCATCACCCAGAATAATGCCTCAATACAAATAGAAAATGATTGATTTTAACAATTGGTCTAGTTTCTCGTGTCATTCCAAGAAGATGCAGTACCTGACGACCTAGGAAGACATGATAGACTAACCATGATGGTTTGCCAGAAATGGTTTGCTTCACTCTCCCTTGGGCTTCAGGCTTCTGGCAAAGGCTTTTGTCTCTCCATAGTGGCTTTTTAGGCAATGAATGAGATCAAAACTACCAACAAGAAAATGTCATCAAAATTTCATCAAAATGCAAAATGCTGCTAAACACTAGGAATCTAAACATGAAACTGAGCTCAGTGCAAGCATTCTTAACCCTGATAGATGCTGACATTTGTGCAGTCACATAAACCTGGTTCAAAGCTGTAGAGCACGCATCAGCCATACCAGGTTACTCATCCTATCATACATTCAGACCCCAAACAATGGGCAGCAAAGCAAAAGGAGGTGGAGTTGCAATATATATTAAAGACATACACACCTCCAGGCTGGTCAAATAGCATGACGCACAGGAGACACTCTAGGTGCATTTAACCATTGACAATACCCTATTCAAATCATAGCTAGCTACAGGCCCCCAACTTTGACTCAAGATGCCCACTCCACCTATCTGGACCTCTTTGAATCTATCAAGATTCAACCCTTTACCTCGATCCTGGGCAACTTTAAATATCCAACCATAGACTGGAAGAACTACTCATGCCAAAAAACAAATCCCAGAGATTCCTTGATTTTGTCAATGAAAATGTCTTGGACCAGCTGGTTGACACCCCCACAAGAGGTGATAATATCTTGGACTTGGTATTAACTAACATGAGTAACCACTGCAGCATCTCTACAGTGTCATCCTCCCTGGTAAGATCCAACCACAAAGCGGTCACTTTCAAAGTCACCATCTCCCCTGACCCTGCCACAGCTAGGGTAAAAAAACAACTTCTCCAAAGCTGATTACAACCTCCTGAGGAAAGGTATAAACAGTTTCACTGCCCCGTCCCCCTCCATAGGAACTGGCACATATATCCAAACCTACACCAAAGTACTATACGAGCATTTATATAGCTGCATGGATCAGAAATACCCGACAAGACAAAATCATCCTCTTCAAGAAGAGCAAACTTGTTTGGTGGGCATCTGCAATAAATAAACTCTATAGTAAAAGGAAAAAAATTGCTGTCCGAGATCAAGAAGGAGCAGGTGCCTAATTGGAAGTAATCTCTCTGAACAAGAAAATAAGAGCACTAGTGAAATCCTCCAAAGCAAACCTTGACATTTTGAGGCAGAATCTGCAATAACCAAACTGAATATCTCTGTTATGAGCAAAGATATTCATATTGACCATTTAATCTTCTACAGTGTTCATTCCCATATCTGCCTCATTTGACTGCATTCCCATACCATGTGAATATAATTAGCATGTTCAATACCACCAACATGCAGTCTCATAATTTTGTTTTTTCATATTCCTAACTCTGTCAGGGTAATAATGCCATGTAGGGATAAGTTTCAAATAAGTAAACTGAGTAAGATTAGGGGCATGTTTATCTGCATAGAAATTATAGGACTTGCCCACTCCTCATTCAGAAATATGCAGTCAAGGCATTTTCCCAGCTTAGTCTAACCTTTGCAATAGAATTCTATTGCATGTCCGAAATAATCCTGTATATTTCTCTAACTTTGAGAACACTAGGAGACCTGCTCATTTGTTCCTTTTCCCTTCACTTTTTTGAATGTATGCAGTCCATGTATTGTCTAGTATATGAATTTTTTTCTCCATACATTATCTAAGTTGTACATGTTGGCAATATGTGATATTCTGCACAGAACCATTCCTTTATTGTACCATGTGGTGGAGGTGTATGCCGGCCTCTTTCTCATCTCATATATCTGTTACATGACACATATCCCTCCATTTGTGATATTGGGGTTAACCCAAATTCTTTTTTCTATCCATATTTTTTCTTTCACTGTCTTGCCAAGTGGTTCAAATATCATCTCCACTCAGCTGAATCTTCTAGTCCACTTGTATCTCAGATTTTGATACAAGTAGTCCAGACTCTTGGAATATGCCATTGTAATAACACCTGAAACTCCTCATTAAACCTTATAGGCTTTCCTTGACTCCTGACCTTCAATAACACCTGAACCTCAAAATCAAAACTTAAAGGCTTTCCTTGACTTGTGACCTATCACCATCTACATAGAGTCCTCCTAGATTCAGGACTCCTATTCTCCTTGGGGGGGGGGGTCTGAATGGAGAGATAAGTCAGCAAATAAAGGAGAGTATTATTGTTGAAATGGAACTCATCCTCAAGTCTTGGTGAGTACCTTTCCACAAAATCGCACCAGGGCGACACTGATGTATAGACTGTATTTATAAAAAATATATCATGGACAAAAGTAGGTTAAAAATTTAAAAAAGATAGATGAGTCCACAAGACCCAGGATAAAAAAACTACTCGATCCTGGTAGGCACACTGGTGCCAGGAATGAAAAAGAGGACAGTGCAGACTCCTCAAAATACAGAAACATTCCAGCAATGGGGCTAGGACAGGCCCAGGGGGAGGACCCCCCCCCCAACTGTAGAAGTAAGTAGTAGTCCACAAAATCACAAAAGCTGATAGGACAAAGAAGAGCAATAAAGATGATAAAGTGGACTATTGAGGATAAGAAAGAAATTATGTATTATTACCATTATGCAAACAGCCCAGAATTTCCTGAGGCAAGATATACAGAATGATTAAGAGAGAAATTAGAGGAAAGAAAAACACTTCCACAAAAAAAACTGTCAGAAGCTTCAAATAAATATTTGTATTCATTGATACAACAGATTTGTGAATAACAGTATATTGATCAAGAAACGTTGATCTGTTTGGAAAAAGAAGCATCTGAGGAAGTGCAAAAATATAAACAACAAAACCTAGATTCTTTTGAAAAGTATAAAAAAGAAATATGGAAATGAGAAAGAAAGAGAGATTTAATATGGTGCCATATTTATGCAAAGGAGAAAGCCAAATTAATCAATATAAGGAAGGCAGCCCAAAAGATATTCGAAGAGAAATACAGGCAAAGGCATCCAGAAATGGAAAATTTCACAATAAAAAAAAATATCACAAAGAGGGAATGTAGAAAAGAAGACTAGTAAAGTAGACATAAAAAATAGAAGTTGAATTTATGGAGTGCCTGTGAAGTGAAGTGAAGGATTTGATGTAAAAGGTCTATCACAGATTACATCACAGCATGATAGACTCCCCAAAGAAAGGAGAAGCAGAAAGATCAGGAGCCATCTGAAGAAGAAATATGGACATGGGAAAGAAAAAGAGATTTAATATGGTCTAATATTTATGCAAAGGAGAAAGCAAAACTAATCAATACAAAAAGAGTAGCACCAAAGATATATGAAGAGAAATACAGGCAAAGGAATCTGGACATGGAAAACTTTACAATATAAAAAATAAGAAGACAAAGGGGAAAAACAGAAAAGGAGATTAGTAATGGAGAAGCTAAGGAAACAGAAACTGAAGTTATGGAGTGCATGTGAAGTGAAGGATTCAGTGTAGAAAATCTAATTCAGAAAGTACCACAACAGGATAGAGCAATGGATGTCTAAATTAAGGGGAAACCAGTGGAACAGGAAAAAATTGGTCAGGTGCCATATGAAGATATTTTGGAAACTGGTATAAATGTCCACTTGAAGCTGTACAGCAACGGAAGGAACAGGAAATTGAGGAAACTCTGATACAGTTAATGTTGAGGAGTGATAGGCCAGTGAGTTCCCATATGACAATGCAACAGATAACACAGGATGAAATTGGAGAGAATGTACCACAGGAAGATGGTATAGAACTTTCTATTGAATACCTGCAGGAAATAGAAAACAAAGAATGTGCCCTCAGTTTAGAAGAAAATGAGCTAAGAGAAGAATGGCCTGATTTAATAGAGATAGATAGACATATTAAGATCAATGAACATTAGACTGCAGAAGGTTAATAAAACTCAAAAAGTCAGAAGTTTGATAAAACAAATGAACACAGTAATTAGGACTCTCCATAGAGATCCATGTGATATAACAGAAGTAAACAGGATATATTACTGTGCAGCAAAATTAATAACTGATAAAGTTCTACTACAAGAACACATGGTAGTGAGGGAAAGGAAGGGGAGAAATCAAATACCATCATGGAAGTATCGAACAGAGAAAACTATAAAGCAATTAAGACAAGAAGTGTCATTGTTAGAGGATTATCGAATAGGGAACAGATCAACAAAAATACTAAGAAAGGCAGACATGATAAAAGCAATGTGCAGTATTAGAACAGACCAGGATCTGTCATGCACTATCACAAATAAACTAAAAATCTCAGAACAGGTGGAAAAACTTGGAAGATACGCAGATAAATATAAAGAAAAAGTACAAAATAAGTCATTTATTGATGACCCAAAAAAAGTTTTATAGAGAATTGGGAAACAAGGTAAAAGGAATTGAAAGACCGCCAAAAAAGAAGAAATACATACATTTTGGAGAAGTATTTATGAAGATTGCGTGGAACATAACAAAGATGCTAAATGGATAGAAGAAATAAAAGAAAGAATAAGAAGTTTAAAGGTACAGGATATGAAATGGGATGAAGTAAGAGTGAGAGAGAGTGAAACAAATTTAAGAAAATCCTCTAATTGGAAAAGCCCAGCTCAGATGCAGTACCTAACATATGGTTAAAAGGATTAACATCTTTGCACGAAGATTTAGCCATGAGTAAGAACTATCTATATGTGCACTCTGAACAGACACCAACCTGGCTAACAACAGGAAAAACAATGCTCCTACTTAAGAGTGAACCTGCAAGCTACCCTAAAACTTATAGACCAATAACTTGCCTTCTAACAATGTATAAACTATACACGGGAATTGATGCCAGCACAGTTTATAGTAATTTAGAACAAAACTCAATTATGACAGTAGAACAAAAGAGCAATAAAAGAAAGTCATAAGGAACAAAGTATCATTTGTTGTTAAATAAAGTCATAGTGGATGTGATATAGAGAAATATTGCCAGCTCAGCTATCTGGAATTTTGTAAATAATTCTATGTCATTTGTGAATATTGATATGATTTATACAGAATCGTATGTTATGCACTGAGCTAAAATGTAACCACATCATGCCCTGCTGACTTAGAGCAGAAATACATATAAACTATATATCTGTGCAAATGTATGTTTTAACAGTAGAAACTAGAACATAAAAGGGTTAACTTGCAAAACTTCAAGAAAATAACTTGAAATTGAATTGCTTTACTATTGTGCTATAAAAGTTCTATTTCAGTGTAGCAGACACAATGTCTAGAGCTAGAAGTTTTTGTATTGTCTTGAAAGAGAAGTTACTACTAGGTTTAAAATGTAAAAGTGTGTTATTGTTTTATGACTTTGAAGATCTCCAAACATCTGAGAGATGTGTATTTTTCACACAGAGATGTTAAATTCTGTTAATTTCTGTTTAGCCTGGGGACTTAAGTCAGGTGACAAAAAGTGATGTCATCCAAGCTAACCCAGCAGTAATATTCAATATTAATTTATGAACTCTCTCAGAGAGAGAGACTGTGCATTTTGTATTTTGTCTTTGACCTGGAAACATCTACTCATCATCACCATCTGCACTTGTCTTGCTCGGTAAGTAAGTTTTTTAGGACATAGTAACTCTTTTAGATATAGTTAGGAATATAGTAAAGATTACTTTAGATGTTTTTGTATTTATTTGAGACTGTCCTGCATTGTTGTTTTAAATACTTCCTGTGATTTTGAACTCTGAAGTAACTGTGTTGATTTACTGAGTATTGTCTTGTGTTTTATTCCTTATTATTAAATATATTTAAACCTATCTTTGTGGATGATATTTGTGAGACACATTTAAGCTCTTAGGGTACTTGCATATCTATTTGGTGACACTGTACAGGCCACTCTAATAGCCTTGCTTGGTCAGACTACCATTTGGATTAATAGTAACATTGCACAATAGGATTGGACATCCTTTGTAAGGGCCTTATAGTAGCTGATAAGTAGGGTGACTGGTGGCAGTGATAACTACTTTATAGTCTGGGCAGAAGGGGGCATAGCTAGTAAGCCTGTGCCAGCTTTCCGCAAGTGTGCGTGTGTGTGTGTGTGTGTGTGTGTGTGTGTGTGTGTGTGTGTGTGTGTGTGTGTGTGTGTGTGTGTGTGTGTGTGTTTGTGTGGGTGAAAGAAATGTCAAAGTGTATGTGTGTCAGCTACTCGGGCAGGGACATGAAGCACTGGTTGAACAAAGAGAGTGTTAGAGGACTTGGCTTGGAACCCTGGATAAGGTCTTAACTCTATAGCTGTGCCAGTGGGGAGTATTATTGGGGATATGGGGAAAGAGGAAGAAACCAGCCCCAGACTGACTGTGATCTCTGTGTGCTCTTAAGGGAAATTGCACTTTACTGTGTGTGTACTTGTCAGCCTCCCATTGTGTATGTCCCCTAGCTGTTGCCTATGATGAGGATTGAGGCTCCTTGATTTTTGGACCAGTGCAGGGGTGTCACAGCATAGAACTGTAAAAATGGGAAGAATCTAAATATGGCATGGACTGACTACAAAAAAAATTTGATAGTTTCTCACATTTAGAGATAAAAGCGTACTTAAAATGTATAAAATACACACTACACTGACTGACTTTGTTACAGTGACCATGAAACAGTGGCAACTAACTTTGCAATTAAGCAATGATAAAGGACAAGTTATTATCCCAGGCATAAAAATTCAAAGGGGGATATTCCAGGGTGACTTTCTGTCACTGCTGCTATTCTGCCTTGCCCTTAAAGAGTATAATTTGGCTCATAGAAAACAACAACTCCAATCTGGCCAACTCCCTGTCATAAAAAAAAAGAAAACACAAAGGAAAACAAAAAGAAAAGCCAATCATTAAAAAAGAGGAAAAAAAAAAACAAAACAACAAAAGAAACTAGCCTCAGTGCAAAAAATCCTCCCCTCAAAAAAGAAACACTCCAAAATTAAAAACAAAAAGAACAAAACAAAGACAAAAAAAAAGCATTCTAAACTATGTCAAGAATCTAAAAATGCTGCTCAATGCTGCTTTCTAAGCTAATTAAATATTGAAATATATATGAATGGCATATATCCTGGCGATCCGGCCATATTGATTCCCACTCCCCCTCTCACCCCCCTCACCCCCTGGCCCCCCATCTCAATACTGGAAATTGCCCCTCCAAATAAATGCCACAGGCACACAACGCAAACAACACCCTCTAAAGCCAAGAATACAGCATCCATGGGGCATCCCTCTAAAGCAGATGCTACAGCATCCAGCCATCAAGTCAATGCCAGCAAATGCCTCTTTGGGAAATGTGGAAAAAAAAAAATAATTCCCCATGTATGAATTACCATGTGGCACACAAAAAGTGATAAGAGACTTAGGACACAGGTAGTACACAGGACAACAGTGGTCAGTGTTGATCCCCACACACAGTGCACACCACACAACAGCCACAACAGTCAAATCACTCCATCGGAAGGCCTCATAAAAAAAAAAGGAGTCATCATTGTACTCATCCCTCATTAGACCCATTATAGAATACAACGCCATCTTCATTAGGTATGTACCTCCTAAGACATCCTCAAACAACTGAAAGGCCTCTCAGAAATACTCATTAAAAGAATCACAGGCCCAACCTCATTAAAATCACCTGCCTCTTAAAAAATACTTGCCCTCTGTCGCATATCAAATACTCAGAGGCTATCTCTGCTTATCATCTATGCAAGGATGTCACAAACAACATATGTTGGCCATGCTACACTTAAAGAAACATAAAATCCTAAAAATTCCAAGGGATCATCAAACTTACCAACAATATAACAACAAAACAATAAAAAAGGATAGGTTCCTGACCCAGTTCTGACCCAGAGAGACCCCAGACTTGCCCATACATGCCAAGCAGAGTGCCTTTTTGACCCCTTCTTTGAGAGGAACCTTGAGGAACTGGATGGGATGGAGGAGGAGGGAGGATTAGGGTCAACAGTCCCCCTGCTAGGACAGGGTCCAGGGAGGAAGTAAATAATGTGGAAAGAAGCCAGGAATTGTATATGTAGCTAGGCTTGTATAGGCCCTAGGGCTGATAGCCTAGTACCAACCTATGAACAAAGTGTAAAGACTTCTCATCTTCTCTTTGTCGATGATTTAAAACTGTATAGCTCATCAGATGAGGAATTGAAAGTACAACTGAAAGTTTTTCAAACTTTTCCATATGATGTAAGAATGCCATTTGATCTTGAAAAATGTGCAAAAGCAACCTTTAAAGCAAGAAAACGACAGCACCATGAAACCATCAGTTTGGGACAAGGATGTGATATAAAAGAACTTGAGCAAGAGGGAGTTTATAAATATTTGGAAATTGATGAAGGATCAACAATAAAACATGAACAAATGCAAATAAAACTTAGTAAGGAATACATTAGAAGACTTAAATTAACCCTGAAAACAGCGTTGACATCTAGGAACAAAATTCAAACTATAAACCAATTTGCTCTTCCTGTCCTAACTTACAGTTTTGGAGTTATTGACTGGCTCTAAAATGTGTTGGATAAATTAGGTAGGAAAACAAAAAAGATGCTTCATACTCACCAAATGATTTATAAAAATCAGTTCATACCAAGATTATATATTTCTCATTCTGAAGGATGGACGGTTCTCCTTGAAATTGATTACATGTATAGATCTGCAACCATGGGACTCCACAATTATCTGCTGACTTCACAAGACCCAAATGTAATGAAAGTTTTGAAACATGAGGATAATTAATCTAAGATGACTTCTCTGCTTACTCTAGCAGAAGCATATCAGCGTTAAGCAGGAATGGAAATCAAACCAGAAGAAGATAAAAATTAGGCAGCAACTGAATGTGGCAAAAGCGAAAAGAAAAAACATAAGGTGAAGGACCAGATGAAAAGGTAAGAAATGTGGAGAATGCATAAATATAGTTGCAAGTATTAAAAACTTCTGGAAGAACCTCATGTTGATCAGGAATGAATGCAGGAATGGTTAAGGAAAGGCAAATTCAAACAAAGAAATGAAAGGTTAATACTGGTAGTCCAAGACAGTGGGCTAAGTACATGCTGGTTTACAAAGTCTATTGAACACGTGGGAGAAACAGACAAATGTAGGCTTCGTAAAACCGAACTGAAAACAGTCTCACACCTCATTGCTTGTTCTGATATACAAATGACAGAAGGACTGTATACTGAAAGGCATAATAATGTGGCAAGACTGTTGCACTGGGGATTGTGCAAATAATATGGTATTGAAGTGGCTGAAAAACACTGGAAACATGAGCCACAAACCATCATAGAAATTATGAAGTTTACATCACATGGGGTCACCCATTACCAACAGTTCAAAAGATAGATGCTACAAAACTGGCATATAGTGGTCCATGAAAAGAAGACAAAAGTTGTATTGATCATTGAAATCGCCACACTGCATTTGTGATCCAGGATTATTCATCTACCTGCGTTGTATTTATACCATTCCTCTAGTATTCCTTTCAGAGAACTTAATATTAAAATAGCCACACCACATTTGGCAGATGTTGCACTACTCAAAATGTTTTCCATTTCCATATTCTGGTATTCTGCTTAACAAACTGCATTTTTTGATAATCTTTCAGTTTGTTTGTTTGTTTTGTTTTGTTTTGTTGCTGTTTGTTTGTTTTTTTAATAAATAATATGAGGATTTTTCTTCTTCAACCATTCAACTACTGCTTTAGCTTTTACGTTTGTAGAGAGCCCTCTAAAATTCTATGACATGATAAGTAAGAGAGTGTGAGCTGATAACCATCTGAAACTACTTTACATTCAGTTAATTCTGTATCTACTGCATCTGTATCCCTCACACTAGACAAGTTAATCATACCTCTCAAATTGCACAGATTTTTGCCTCATATTTTTGGTCTGTTCCTCATTAAATTTATCTTTTTCTAGATTTCTATGGGAAATCAGTGAGGTTTGAATTCACTAAATAATGACAGTTGTTTGAGTTTCAGACTTTGTATACTTAAGGAAGTGCATGGTGGGGCGGAGCCTAGATGGCCCACTGAGAACAGTGAATTTTGAAACTTCCACAAACCAGTATAATAATATAGGAACATTTTATTATTTTCAAGTTTAAAACATCAGAAATTTATAGATAAGCTAGATAAATATCAATGTTGGTTTTTCTGTCAAGTAACTTGGAGATATATTGAGACACTGAATATGAACAACTCAAGGAATTCTCATCTCCAGATACTGCTTTGAAAAAAGAACTGCAATTGATGACATCTACCTTACAGGAACTATCTTGAAATTCTCAAAAACAGACTGATACTCTTAAGGAACTATTACAGCAACGCCATACAAAAAATAACAAATACAGAGACGTCTCTAAATGACATTGAAGGGAGACTCAAAGAGGAAGAATTCCAAAAAGAATTTCTTCTTAAACAGAATACATGGCTGCTTAACAAAATAGATGACTTAGAAAACAGGGAAAGGAGAAATAACATAAGGATCTCTGGTCTGCCTGAAAACACTGACAAAGAAGACATTATTTCATTCTTAACAACCTGGATTCCTGATTTTTTAGACTTGAAAGAGGGACTTTCATTTGGAATTGAAAGGGCACATAGAGCACTGAGGAAACCTGCTTCTAACTCAACAAATACTCCACCTAGATCCATATTTATAAAAGTTCTTTCATTTCTGGACAAGGAACTAATATTCAAATCTGCTTGGAGAAAATTCCCCCTTAAAATACAATCAAAGCCCGATAAGGTTTGACAATGATTATTCTTCCAGAATACTAGAACAAAGGAAAAAAGACTGGCCAATAATAAAAATGTTAAAACAAAACAACATTAAAGCACAAGTGGCCTTTCCAGTCAAGATAAAAATACTTTTTGCCAATGAGATGAGAACCTTTTATGACTTAGAAGACGCTACTTTATTCATAAAAAAAAAAAAAAAAACAACATAGTGTCTATCCCAGATTAAATGGAATGGATGGCCCCTACTCTTAAAAGAATAAAATAAACAAATCCTTGGACTGATGCTAGAAAGAAGAAACAAAAAAACTGATTCCAAAATAGCTGTCCCAAAAAAAATAACTCTTACAACTACATCTCTCAAAGTATCAACTGATATGGTACATCACTTGTCATTGTTTTTTGTTTAAAAAAAGGAGGGATTCTTAAACAACTGAGAAACACTAATGATTTATTCAGAATGTTAAAAAGAGTCCAATAGTTCTTCACAAACAAAGGTAGGTCAAGATGGGTTACTATTTACATTATATATAAGCCAAACAAAGCAACATGTAATACAAACATAGAAGTTTTTATTCCCCTACTTGAACTCAAGGAATACTTATTTTGTTCAATTTTCATTGATTTTACTTATAATAATTTAAGTAATTAACTAAGTCAACAAGGTACCATTCATCAGAGTTCAGACTCAAATGCAACAAATTAATATCGTATATAATAGCAGTAATAGTAGAGTGTTTTGAAAAAAATGCTGTCATAGAGATTATTGCCTTCTTCAGTTAAAGTATGATTTAGAAATGTCATGTATATTCTGGTTAAATAATAGTAGCAAGCTCTTACTGAAAATGTCATCATTAGTCTGTCTAAATATAGTTAATATCAATTATGGCAGGTATCACAGCTACTAGTGTTGTTTGATCATTCCTGATATGGTATGCATGGATGCAGCTATGTCTGGCTGCTAGTTCAAATGTCATTATTAATTTGTCTAAACATAGTTAATATCAATTATGGCAGGTATCATAGCTTCGAGGGCTGATTGATCAAGCCTGATATGGTGTGCGTGGATGCAGCCTTTTCTGGCAGCTAGTACAAATGTCATTATTATTATGTCTAAACTTAATTAATATCAATTATGGCAGGTATCATAGCTTTGAGTGCTGTTTGATTAAGCCTGACATGGTGTATGTGGATGCAGCTGTGTCTGGCAGCTGTTATATCTTGCCGTTTATGTCTCCGGGAAGCTGTGTGTTGTGGCTTGTGATTGAGGTTTACTGATGCATATTTATTTGGAAGAGACATTTGGTGTTTAAGCCTGGATCCAGGGGAAGGGGGTGGATAGAACTGTGATTTGGGATGTTTTGGCAGAGAATGGTGTCTTTGTACGTCTGCTGAGTGAGAGGTGGGAGGGCTGGAGGAGTGTGTTGTCTCTTGTTGTGGCGGCTTGTTGGGAGGTTGTTTTGTCATCTGTTTGCTCTCTTTTCTTTTCCTAGCTGCTGCCTTGCTGAAAGGGAGGGAATTTAGGCTTGAAGTTGCAGTGAAGTGAAGCTTTGCTTCATGTGCATTGCGAGCCTCCGCTATGCAGTACAGAGACCCACTAAGAGAAACAAAAATCCCAGGTTTCTATGGTAATGGAGACAGAGTGATGATAATGCTTAATGGCTCTGGAGAGCCTCTGTGATGATTTTCAGCAATGACATCTTTGGTTTTAAAAAATATATATATATATATATATATATATATATATAAGAAAAGGGCTGTTTTAAACCACATGTGCACATATTGATCATCTCCCAACACTTCGTTTAGCTTATTAAGTTGATTCTTGATAAAAAAATAAATAAATAATAAGCACAATTTCATATTTAAAATGTATTTTGGTACAAACACATTAAGGACTTACATAAGAGTGAAAGTCTGAGTTATTGCGAAAGACTAAGAGCACTTGGTCTTGCTCAGTACCCTTTGCAGTGGTCTGGGTGGTGAGCTTGCTCGGATGTGTTGGGCATATGGGGATAGCTGATTCTAGGGGTGTTTGGGATTGCCAGGAAGTGCTGGAGAGTCATCAGATTTCCTTCGTGGAAATATCTGTGGGAGTGGAAAGTGTGTTGAGTGGTTCACTGGCAGACTGGCCACTGCATGGAACAGGCTGGTAAAATGGAACAGGACAAATATTGATTTGGATATTTTAAGAACAGCCTGGAAACACACCACATGAACTAGTGAATGGCACTCTGGCAAAACTGGATGGGCATTGTTGCCCGTGCTTGAAGTACTGATATGTGTATATGTAAGGATGGAAATATACTAATAACAAATAAAAAAACTAGAAGGGTCTCATAATTTAACATCTATGGACTGTATAATATATATGCTTAGAAGGAGCTAATAATAAGAATAAACATTACAGCTTGTGATCTCTCAAATAACTAAGCAACAGCCAAAAAAAGCACACACAATAGTTATGTAATGTATGCTTTTAGTAAATCTAGACATAAAATATATAATTGTCATAGAAGATGAAGCAGTTTGCTGAATTTAGATATTAAAGACAGGATTTAATAACATGGGCTTGTGTATAATAACACTACTGTTTTAACTTGTCATAAATGAAATACAATAAATTGAACATCAAGGGGAAGCATGATGATTTTCTCATATAAATAAATATGCATAACAAGTCATGTAATTCCTTTAACTTGAATTGTAGTTTTTGTAACCCATCTTGACCATACATAATACTTAAGCTGTTACCAAGGTAACTAATGTTTTATACATGACATCAAACTGACAAAGTTGTTCAAGAGAAACAATAGAAGCCTGAACTTGAAATGTCATAGAATGTAACAATCATATTCTGAACAAATAGTATTAAATTGACTATAGACAGTTTAATAATATGGGCTTGTGTATAATAACACTACTGTATTAACTTGTCATAAATGACACACACTATACTGAACATCAAGGGGAAGCATGATAATTTTCTTATATAATTAAATTTGCATAACAAGTCATATAATTGCTTTAACTTGAATTGTGGTTTTGTAACATATCTTCACCATATATAATACTTAAGCTGTTACCAAGGTAACTAATGTTTTATACATGACATCAAACTGACAAAGTTGTTCAAGGGAAACAATAGAAGCCTGCATTAGGAATGTCACAGAATGTAACAATCACATTCTGAACAAATAGTATTAAATTGACAATAATCACAAAGTTTAATATTTGGTGATTATACAAAATAGAATGTTGCTATTTAAATCTAAAAAACTTTCAGTATATGGCATAAAATGGCAATTTATGAACATGGGAAGGGAACTTGTAATCATTAGTCACAATAAGTGAATTTGTTGTTTTTAACCTATAATTTCACTCATTTTATAATAAGAAATGACAGATATGAAAATCTGTATGTGTAGGAAATGGGGGGAAGAGGGATGCACTGATAATTAAAATACACAAACTTTCATCAATGTTTACATAAAACCTACTTGATGTTTTAAGTAAGTTAACAACAAAGTGATTACTTAAATGCTGGCCAACAATGAAATATAACTTCTGATATATCTATTAACATACATTGTATTATAAACATTAGGTATACATATTATTACCATCTATTTATATTAAGTAAGTTTTGAAAGACTTCATCATTAAGGGTGCATATATTAAATAACTGTCCGCTATTATCTTTTACTGAGGTTTTATATATGATACATCCAACTTTACTATGATTGAATTGCTTGTCATCTATCTTTCATGTAAAAATTAATTGCTTATACAATAAATAGACATTTATATTGTATTATAATTCGGTCTAATGTGCAGTAGTACTATATCTGTTCAAAATAATATAAATATTGCTTATTCTTATTTCAAATATTCTCCACATGATAATTCAATTTATGGAGCTCAGATGTTCTGGTTTGTCAAGGTATGAGTAATAATCTGATGGATTTAGGTTTATCCATCAGATTAGGAATAATTTACATTACATGGCTAGTGGAGATCTTAGTTTTGTTAACATTTATTAGTTTAAATTTGTTATTTCACAAAAACATTTTTAGTATGCCTGACAAAACATTACTTTATTGGTAAACACTCAAAGTACAAAACTGATAATTTCCTTTAAAAGCTTAAACGTATACTTTATTGTTATCAGAGGAAAACATTTAATAGTCACAATAAAACAAAAAATACATAGTCTAAATAACCTAAGATGGATTTAACTTGATTATCTTTAAATACCAATGGCTTAAACAATCCTAGCAAGAGATCAAATCTACTAAAATATTTAAAATTGAACAAAGCACAAATTGTCTTCCTTCAAGAAACTCATTTCAAAACAAATGGCAATTACAAATGGAATCCTATGGAATATATGATACTGGTGCAACGACAAAGACAAAAGGGGTAACAATTTTATGGAAAACAAATGTGATTAAGCCAGAAATCATTTATAAGTATGAAGATAAACAAGGCCTTATGGCATTAGTAATAGTTAAATATAATAACAGAATATGGACCCTAGCCAATCTATACTGGTTCCCAGGCATTGGATGAGGAACTGTAAAAAAAACACATGAATTTCATTGCCAATAATTATAAAGGCAACTTAATATTAGGAGGAGATTTTAACTGTATATCTGATATTTCTGAAACTACAAATAAAAGACTGCTGTGTACATCTGCTGTATCATAATCTTTAAACAAGTGGGTAGAATCATTTCATCTTGTAGATACTTTCAAATGTAAAGAAGATAAATCTTTGTTGTTTTCCCATCAAGATCACAGATTTGGTACCCAAACTAGAATAGATAAAATACTTCCTGCCCATAACTTACACTCTAAAATCATTAATTTTGCAATCGCTCCCTGCCTCTTTTCAGACCCCAATTCATTGATACTAAAACTTCAAAATGGTTACAAACCATTAATCTTTAACTCCAGAATTCCAGCATATATAACTAAAATTAAGGAGTTCAAACCCAGGTTATTATCTGAATTACAGTTCTTCCTAGATATTAATTACACCACAGAGATAAATAAAATAATAATATGGGACTCATTAAAAGCTTACATATATGGTAAAACCCTGACTTGGTATTAAAAAATCAGAGAATGTGATTCTGAATTATTAGATCTACAATCCAAACATTTGTCAGTAAAAGCTGAAAAAAATCAAAATCATTTGGAGATGAAAAAGAAAGTAGAAGTATTGAAAAATACAATGAAATTCTAACACATAAAACTAGTTTAGCTTTAGAAAAACTAAAAATTAATACCTTGGCCACTTGTCCCAAATATCTACATAATTTATCCACAAGAATCAAAATACATTCAAAAGCTAATAACATTAAAAGTATCTACCATTAAAAGAAGGGAAAAATGTCTTGGATATAGGTGTCATTCTTGATGCTTATAGGAATCACTATATGGAGCATTTCCAGAAAGAAAATATACATACTGATCAATTAAATCTAGATGAAAAAAACTTCTAATATAAAAAAAAAAATACCAGAAAAATTAAAGATAGATCTTCAAGCACCCATATCCTACAAAGAAATTATAGATACAACAAAAGAGGGTAAAAATAATAAAGATCCAGTTATAGATGGCATAATTATGGAAATATATAAACTTTTTCCTTCAAAGATACTATCCCTCTTCCATAAAAGTCAATTAGAAATTCAATCACAAGCTTTAATACCATCCTCTTGGAGATATTCCTTAATCACACCAATCCTAAAGGAAAATACTTCCCAAACCTCTGTACCTCATATAGACCTATATCATTATTAAACAATGACTATAAGATATTTATGACAATATTAACTAAACAGAATAAAAATACCACAATCCAAAACAATAAATAATGATCAAACTAGATTTATATATCATAGACATACACATGACAATATTAAAAGGATCATTTCTCTTATAGATTATGGTAATAAAAAAAATAAAGAAACAATCATAATTGGCTTAGATATAGAGAAAGCCTTTGATTCCCTAAATTAGGACTATTTATTCAAAATTCTGGCATTATTTGAATTTCCTCCTTCCTTTTTTATCTACTAAAGAATGTATATACAAATAATTTAGATTATGTTAAGCTCAGTCCTTTCTCCTCTGAAGCTATACATATAACAAAGGGCACTTTATTTATTTATTTTATTTATTTTACATTTGTTAACCAGGGGTGCCTGACTGAGCTGAAAAGGCCCTTTTTCAGCAGAGGCCTTAGGAGAAAAGCTCCACAAAGAAAAACAACAAATACATTTAGTTATTTAGACATGATCAGTATACACACAAATTACAAAATACATGTTTTTACAGTAATGTGCGGCACATCAACAGTTACAGTGGAGAGAACAAACAAAAAAACATTAATTTAAAAATAAAGGTAATTAATAGATTTGTGGTGTACAGCTGAAATTTGGAACATAGGTAGAATACATACATAGTACACAGGTACAGTACATACATTGTAGATCAGCCAGTGTTTGTGAGTAAGATTGAAAACTATTATCAAGTACTCTAGATTTAGTATGTATACTAAACAAGGATGTCCCATGTCACCGATTCTGTTTGCGTTGGCTATTGAAATATTTGGCAGATTCAATATGTAATAATACAAAAATCAAAGGAGTAGATGTTTATGAACAATATAATTCTAAAGTAATGCTATTTGCTGATGGCATATTATTAACATTATCCAATATAAAAGAGACATTAGAAGAATTAGATATTTTAATTGACACATTTTACAGGAGTTCAGGACTCCATTTTAATAAATCAAAATCAAAATCAACATTTTTATTTTTAAATAAAAAAAAGAATTGTAGATGAAAGGGAATCACATTATAGGGAAACAATAATCTACCTTAAAATATCTAGGAATTGAGTTATGCAAGGATAATAATTAATTAGTCTCAATAAACTACAATAATATCATCAATACAATTAAAATATCTGTAGAAAAGTGGAACAAAATAATATTAATATTTGAAGATAGACTACAGTTAATAAAAATGGTTTTCCTACCCAAGATTCTATATATAGCTTTGGCAATACAACTGTTACACAAAGAAATAAACTCATGCCTAATAAAATATTTATGGTTTCCCAAAAGAAACAGAATAGCTTTATTACATCATATCAGACCATGGAAACAGGGAGGATTACACTTTCCTGATATAGAAACATGTATAAAAGCCTCAATATCTAAAACAATCTCAGATTGGATAAGTCCAAAGTGTTCTGCAAATTGGAAAGAATTACTAACTGTAATATCAATAAATGAATTTGATTTACAAAACTAATCTCAAATAACAGAATAAAACAAGTTGCCATGACACATATTATGTATTAGTATGCAATATAACATAATTAAGCCCACTAAAACTCATATGATTAATTATTACATTGACTCATTTAGGAAAATTATTAATGCAAATATAGATTTAAAAAAACTGGTTTGATCTTTTAACACCATTCATAGTTACAAAGAGCAATCCACATAAAATAAACAGAGAAATAATTAATTCCTGAGGACAGAAAGGGTATGTTTATTGGTTTCAATGTATCAAAGAACTAAAAGTTCTGATATGCAAACAATAGAAACAACATACAAAATTCTACAACAAGATTGGCTAACTATGCAAAGCATTCTGATGTATTTGCAAGATTTATGTACAATAATTATTAATTCTTCATTTAAAGAAATACCTAAACTTACAAAATATCTATATTAAATCATATATAATGATTATGACATAGGAAATAGTATTTTGAAATTTTACAGGATATTGATAAATTATAAAACAACACCCAAATCCTCATAGTGGAATTATACAACAAAAGGACACTCATTACAGCTAACTGAAGAAATTAAATTAAATATTTTATTAGCAATAAAACATATATCCTTTACACAATACTGGAAAGTTTTTAATTGAAAATGCTTGCGCAGAGCATTCTTAACTCCAGATAGAATTACTAAATTTAATTCTTCCACAAAGAGAATATGTTGGAGGTGTGAGCAAATACACAATGCAGATTGGAATCACATTTTTTTTACTGTGTTAAAATTAAACCATTTTGGAATGGTATAAAAAATGTTTTAAAGCTTTATTTAATGGCTCATTTAACTTATCTAAAGCTCTAGTATTATTAAATGTGTACGAATGTCCTCATTCGAATGAGTCAAATATGTATCTTGTATGGACAATACTTGCAATCTCAAGGAAATGTATAACAAGAAGATGGAATACAAACACAATACCAACTTTGGAAGACTTCTACAGCCTACTGAAGACCACAGCATTGTTGGAAATTAAAATTAAAGAATTAAGGATTCATCCTAAGCCATTTATTAACAATCCATGGAAAAAAGTCTTATCATTGATTGACACTTTATAATAACTGAACAGATACATTCTGATAACTGGATTGTTATACCTATAAATTGATTGTATATTCTGAGCTCCGTTATACTATCAGGCTGATGTAAATAGTGTACATAGTTATTAAAATGTTATTTACAAATACTATGGAATTTATTCAACTATATTAGAAAAATAAAAAATGTTTGAGGAAAAAAAAAAGAAAGTGCATGGTAAAAATACCTTTTATTCTAGCAACTTTCTAAGTTTATAAGAGCATTATTTAAAATGTCTCCCTATTTGAGGCTTTGCCCCCCCCCCCATTATTTTTGGCTTTCTCCAGAGTTTTTGTATCAAGATGTTGAGAGCTATGAAGGCAATTGATTACAAGCAATGCTCTAAACAGACAGAGGTTTGTACTGTATATTAAACAGTAAAACAGTGTTGTTTATTAAACAACCAGGCAGCCGTAGAATACGTCTTCTCACCCATAAAGTGCTTATGAACTACCCAGATGAAATCAACGAGGAGCACAAACAATACTAGATCCTAGCTCTCTAGACACCATGCTGCAAGTGGTGTGGCTGCTGAAATATGCACATATGTCCCTATTGTAAAAAATGAAACCTGCAGTCACCAGACTTCAAACAATTTGAAAGTAAAAAGTCAAGTACCGAAACCTGTGAAGTAAATCGTTTATTGCAATTCGAACAACTTGCAATTCAAACAACTAAGCCCTTTCGCCAGTAAATCCAAAGGCTTCTTCAGAGTTGTTCAAACATTCTCCCCATGCTAGTTATATACTACTAATACCATTACAATACAAAACACCTACCCACCCTTGTTGGTGCTTAAACACTTTCTTAAAAAGACAGTACTGTTGTCAAACAGCTCTAGTCTTGGAAAATGCACCAAAAGTATATATATATACTAATTTATACAATGTTTCAACATAAATCAAATTGTTAAACAAAACCAAATAGTTACAATTTAAAACTTTAAAATACATCATGAATACTAAATATTCTACATTTGATATGTTTATTCAGGCAATTTGATTATGCCTAATTTTCAAAAATGGCTTGACAGAAATGAAATCATTCAAGCCAGGTTCCATAGAAGCATTTGATCTCAATTGCCAGAGGGATTCCTTATTTTCCAACAGCAAATTCATATCTGCCCATATTGATTCTTAAAAACTCTATCAATAACAACAAACAAAAAACTTTTTAAAATTATTAAAAAAATTTTAAAATTAATGCATTTTTTTGAGTGTATGAAAAGAGCATTATAGATATCCTTGTTCCTAATAGCCTGGCATGTTCACTTATCCTGTCTCTCAACCTCCGAATGGTTTTATCCACATAGAAGCTGGGACAGGATAAACAAGTAGCCACATACACCACATGAGTCGTATTACAATTGACCCTGCCAGGGTATTGAATGTAAGTATCACTTCCTTGGATATAGACATAAGGCCCATCATTTATATACCTACAGAATTTACAATTTTCACATTTAGACATACAGGATTTATACAATAGTTTATTTAATTTTGTCTCCAATATATTTTTTACATTTCTCCCCCAGCTAAAAACTATCTGAGGCTTTTTTCCAAGAATAGTTAACATGTCTTGTTGAAAACACAGTTCCCAACATTGGTTAACTATGTCAACAATCTTAGAACTACTGTCATTATATTCCAAAACCATGGCATTAGTCTTATTACTCTCATGGGACAAACCTTCGTCTTTGTCCATAGGCTGCCAATCAAACAATAAAATTGGTGCAAAGGTTTGTTCCCTTTTCTTGGTAACTTCTCTTTTGATATTTGTTAATAGTTTTAAAGGGTAACCCCTTTCCAGGAACATGCCTATAAGATTATAAATTTCTGTATGGAAGACTTCGTCACTGCTGACAAGTCTTGACAGCCTTACCATCTGTCCTTTAACCACACTTTGTTTTTGAAAGTGTGGATGGTTACTATTAAAATGTAACAGATTATTTGAATATGAAGCCTTCCTGTATATTGTACTTTGCAAAATCTCAGCCTTGTTTGATAAGCTAATGTCTAGATAGTTGATATGATTTTTGTCCCATGTGCTGGTAAACTTCAGGAAATCAGTAGTCCTATTTAGATACTCTACAAATTGACCAGCTTCCTGCTCGTCCCCCATCCACAAAAGGGAACAAACCTTTGCACCGATTTTATTGTGTGATTGGCAGCCTAAGGACAAAGACCAAGGTTTGTCCCATGAGAGTAATAAGACTAATGCCATGGTTTTGGAATATAATGACAGCAGTTCTAAAATTGTTGACATAGTTAACCAATGTTGGGAACTGTGTTCTCAACAGGACGTGTTAACAATTCTTGGAAAAAAGCCTCAGATAGTTTTTAGCTGGGGGAGAAATGTAAAAAATATATTGAAGACGAAATTAAATAAACTATTACACAAATCCTATATGTCTAAATGTGAAAATTGTAAGTTCTGTAGGTATATAAATGATGGACCTTATGTCTACATCCCAGGAAGTGATACTTCCATTCAATGCCCTGGCAGGGTCAATTGTAATACGACTCACGTGGTGTATGTGGCTATTTGTTGATCCTGTCCCGGCTTCTATGTGGGTAAAACCATTCAGAGGTTGAGAGACAGGATAAGTGATCATGTCAGGGCTATTAGGAACAAGGATATCCATAATGCTCTTTTCATACTCTCAGAAAAATGCATTAATTTTAAAAAGTTTGTGTTTTTTGTTATTGATAGAGTTTTTAAGAATGCATATGGAGGAGATATGAATTTGCTGTTGGAAAGTAAGGAATCCCTCTGGCAATTGAAGTTAAATGCTTCTATGGAACCTGGCTTGAACAATTTCATTTCTATCAAGCCATTCTTGAAAATTAGGCATAATCAAATTGCCTGAATAAACATATCAAATGTAGAATATTTAGTATTCATGATGTATTTTAATGTTTTAAATTGTAACTATTTGGTTTAGTTTAACAATTTGATTTATGTTGTAACATTGTATAAATTAGTATATATATATATATATATATATATATATATATATATATATATATATATAGATTCACTTTATAACATCGAAATACTGAAATGTTGAATTTCAGTATCTCGAAGCTATAAAGTCGAATGTTAAAAATAGCGAACATTCATAATCGCGAATTTGACGTATGTTGAAAATATGTCGAATTTGCGGTTATGAAGTTGCGCTATGTAATGTCCGGGTTTGTGTTTTGTTGGTGCGCGGTGCCATGCTTGGATGTAGGTGTTATGTCAGGTAAGTGAGTGTTTTGTAAGGGTTTTGAGTGGGAGTTAGAGTGTGTGTGAGGGACTGGAGAATGTGCGTGTGTGAGTGAGCTTTTGTGTTGTGTTTGTGTGATCTCGGAGTTAGTATATATAAGTAGGGGGGCGTGGGGGGCGCAGCTTGCCCCCCTACTTATGTGTGTGTGAGTTGTATATGTGTGTTGTTTATTTGTTTATGTTGTGATGTGGGTATTGTGTTGTATGTTTAGTGTAGTGTGTGCTGTGTTTTCGGTTATGTGGTTTCGCGGATTTTGTTTGTCGGTGTTTTGTGGATTCGGTTTTATAGTCTCGAGATACTGAAATTTGATATTTCAGCATTTCAAGGTTATAAAGTGAATATATATATATATATATATATATATATATATATATATATATATATATATATATATATATAATTATGTATACTTTTGGTGCATTTTCCAAGACTAGAGCTATTTGGCAACAGTACTGATTTTTTAAGAAAGTGTTTAAACACCAACAAGGGTGGGTAGGTGTTTTGTATTGTAATGGTATTAGTAGTATATAATTAGCATGGGGAGAATGTTTGAACAACTCTGAAGAAGCCTTTGGATTTATTGGTGAAAGCGCTTAGTTGTTTGAATTGCAAGTTGTTCGAATTGCAATAAACGGTTTACTTCACCGGTTTCGGTACTTGACTTTTTACTTTCATGTCCCTATTGTACTCGCTTCACTTCTGGGAAGATGAGGAAAAATATATAAATATAGAATATAAGAACATAACATACGAAAGGCCAGCAGCATTTCAATTATTCTCAGCTCATGCTTATCAACAACTCCATCTGTTGTCGCCTAATGCAATACCTCATCATTTTTATATTCATCAGAGATTAACTTCAGTATTACCAAACATAATTAGATGTCTGGTACAAATCTGTTAATCACCTTTATTTGTTTCAGTCCAATTGTAAATATCTTTTATTCTGGTAGTACTAAATTGATTATGTATATGGATATCTTAGCCAATACTGGAGAATGGACCATGAAAATTCAACCTCTTGTATCTCATCTAACATTTCTTCTGGTCCTGCAAAGTCCATATCATTTTCCTCTTGTGGTCAAGATTCTGACAGCTGCTACTGGGAGGATACTGAATCCATTGCTAAGAATAGTTTCTGCTTGGGTCCCCCATGATTTGTTGTTTTTTATAGTGGTGCTTCCTCTGCTTTTCCTTTTTTCAGCACTAAAGATCTAATAAATGAGCCATTCAGAGGGCCATCCTTATGTTTCTCATTTGTCGCAGGAATATTGGACTTCACTGTCTTGGTAAATGCTTTCTTCCTATGGTTTCCCTCCCAGTCTTTAAGGAATCTTTTTTCATCAGATGACAATACAAATTGAAAAGTCTGACTACCTGTTATGATCTACAGCAATGCTGGATAGCTTAGTACTCCAAAGGCAGGTTCTCTTTACTGTCTTAAATAGGAAGCCAAGGCCTTTCATTTATGAAAAGATACTGCACTATAATCTGGGGCTATCCTTGCCATGTGACAAATAAACTTAAAATTGTTATTGAGGTCTCTGGCTTTCTTCAAAATATACTCTCAGTCATTGAAATCCAAACATTTGAAATACCTAGGGTACAGTGTACGCATGTTTCTTGATTGTACCCTATGAGCCCTTTCTATAACAGAAGGGTGCTCAGCTTCTAACAATGTTTGCATTTCATTGGATTAAAAAACACTGTATTGAGACCAGTTGGCATACTGGATAAGGTACAATCACTGTAAAAATCCAATGAACAATGAATATGAGCAGAGAAAGCAGGCAAAATCCATTTTATTAACAAAACAGTGAGCGCTTTCATCTTGTACAATCAGACCTGATGAAGTTTTGGAATAGTATAAGATGAAAGCGCTCACCATTTTGTTAATAAATTGGATTTTGCCTGTTTTCTCTGCTCATATTCATCGGTCATTGGATTATTACGGTGTTGTTGAGCTTCATCTTGTTGGTTTGCATCAATAATGGTTAAGGTGTTCACTTCACTTGCACAAGGCACAAAGTAGATCTTGACCACTGGGCAATGCTTCTATGGAGTTTGCATGTTTTCTCTGTGTCTCTGTGGGGTTCCACCCACCTCCCAAAAACATGGTGAATGTTTCCATCTCAAACTCACCCAACAATGGAGTTGTGGGCAGCAGCACAGACACCAGATGGTGCCCTATAGTGGGAAGAGTTATATAGATCAACCACATTGGGCATATACTGTAGTGTGCATTATCCTTACAGTAGAACATGTATCCCAGACTCTGCAATGTAGCAAGGCTAGCCACTCGGCAGTGCAATGTATGGCTCTAGGTGATTCATTTGTGTTGACTAATGTCATCAAATTAGATATCGCCAGTGATAAGTGGGTGGAGGAACCAGCCTACTTTGACTTACACCAGAGACCCATGCCAGTAGTGTGAGGGGACATGTGCCCTGTCAGCCAGAGTGTCTGTACTACCATAAAGCCCTGCGTCAATAAACTACTGGCCGGCCAGTGTCCAGTGGCCCATCTTGGGTTACCTGAGATAACTCTGTTAAGTGAAAGCTAGATAAAAAATCCATCAACCTGCCAAACATGAACTAAGTACTGCTACACTCAGTATAAGTCCAGTGGGTGGCATAAAGGTAAGGAGGAGACTGGACATCCTATGTATCCAGGAGACAAGATGGAGGGGCAGTGCAGCAAAGTCACTTGTCTCTGGGAACCAGATTTTGCTACTCAGGAGGAGGGCAGGCAAGAAATGTGCTGAGAGAGAGGCTTCAGAAGACAGTGAGGGAAGTCATCAGAATTTGTGAGAGACTCATAACAGTCACCAATGTAAGGATACAGCACTGTTTATAAACTCCACCTATGTCACACAGCAGGGTTGTGACAGTGAGAAAAATAATACATTCAGGTAATGCAGAGAAAGCAGGACAACATGACTTGGTTTTGATAAGGGGGTGACCTCAATGCACATATCAGGACAGAGAGAACAAGCTAAGAGTACTGTCTAGGTCCTCATTGATGGGGCAACAGGAATAAAGAAAGAGAGGCCATTCTATACTTCTATCTGGCAAATGGCTTGATGGTGGCCAACACATAATTCAGCAGGAGACACAGTCACAAGATCACATACAAGAATGGCCAACATGGAACTCAGGTGGACTTCCTCCTAGGAAAGGGCATTGGGGTCATATCTCTCAACTATCCAGATTTTTGCAGAATGTCCAGATTTTTGTCTCATGTTTTTGGTTCACGCCATATATTTGTGGTTTTCTGCCAAATCATAATAATTAAAGTCACTAGCTTATGCCAGACATTTGAGTTTTACACTTCATATCCTACAGAAAATGAATTCTAAAACAAAACCTGTTATTCTAATAGCTATCTAATTTTATAGGAGCAATTTGTCCCTATTTTTGGATCTTTGTACCCCCCAATTATTTTTGGCTTTGTCCAGATTTTTTGAACTAAGAGGTTGAGGGGTATGACTGGGGTGGAATCAGTGATTGCAAAGTCATCCCCAGTGAAACAGTCAGCTGACAGCATAAACCACTTGGTGCAACAATCAGCTGCAAGGGTCTATAATAGCATGTCAACAGGGCTGTTCATCGAACGGCCTTATGTTGACACATATAAAATGAAATCCCAAATGTTGAATGGACACAATAGTGATTTTTTTCCAAGAGAAAAAAAGTGCTGGGCCATTGTTGAGAATTTGCAATTTCCTGCACTGTAGTGTGATCTTGGAGTTGGTATATTTAGATAGGGGAGGGTGTGGGTGGCGAAGCCCCCCACTATATTTTGTCTGTCTGTTTGGTTTATTTGTGTTGGCCCACGGAAAAAAATCGCTATTGTGGCCATTCGAGATTTTGGGATTTTGTTTTATATGTGTCGACATAAGGGCATTCGATGAACAGCCCTGTCGACATGCTAATATAGACCCAGTTGCAAGCAGTGGTCAGAGAAGGCTTTAAGGTCAACAGAGATCAGACTGTAGACCTGGATGTTGACGGGAGAGAAGGCACAGCAGTTCAAGGAATTACTCAGGGCTGTAGCACCTCAAAAAGAAAAGGAAATAGGTGAAGTTGAAGAAGAATGACAGCACCTCAAAACAGCATGTGTGAGGACACAGAAAGATATGCAGCTGAGCCAGGTATGGAAATAAGGTGCATAAGAAAAGCTGGTGGTGGAATGCAGAAATCTAGAAAGTCATCAAAAGAAAGACAGAAGGAATTCAGGAAAACGTGGGGTTAAAAAAACAGACCGAGCTAGGGTCAAATACTGGCTGGCTAAGAGAGGACTTGAAATAACAAAAGATAAGACATCAGAGGCAATCTATCAGCTTCTGTAAAGTGACTCAGTATATGGCACAAAAAAACAATACCAGGTTGCAAGACAAGACAGAGCGAGAAAGAAGATAGTCACAAACCCTTCATAAGGGATATCAGCAACAACCTGATCACCAGCCGCAGGACATCAAAAGCATATGAAAGGATTACTTGCAGCAGCTTCTGAATGAAGAAAACCCCACAGAAGCTGTACTGCCCCATACTCAGCCTATGATGAAATAAGAGGTGGAGCCCACCACAGAAAAAGTAAGAGCAGCACTAAGGAAATGAAGTCAGAGAAACCAGCAGGTTCAGATGAGGTCATGGCAGATATAATAAAGATGGTAGGTGAGATAGGGGAGTTATGGCTCCTGAGTGTACTCATAGTAAGGAGAGAAACAAAAGGGTCACCTACAACTGTGGGCATTATAGAGATATCAAACTCCTATCATGCTGAATAAATGTTCTGGAGACAGTCATTGATAAAGGAATACACAGAATAGCAGAAAGCAAATCAAGATGCAGCACAATTGACCCAACATTTGCAGTAAGGTTAATACTTAAGAAGCTAGAGATGAGGAAAGGGTCTAAATCATCATTGCTAGACTTGGAGAAAGCATATTACATTGTCCCAGAAAAGCTGATTTGGGCAGTCCTGTGGTGGTTCAAATTCTCAGAAACATTGGTCAGATTAGTGCAAGATATTTACAAGAACCCAATGACTCAAGTATGAACAATGTTTGGTCTCAAAGAAGAGTTCCCAGTGTGAATAGGTGTGCATTAAGTTTCAGCTCTAAGCTCACTAGTGTTCATACTTGTGATGTATTCCATTAGCAAACAGATCAAAGGTGACAGATCAACAAAGGTGAGCTATGCATAGAATGTCACATTACAGCAGACTTTGAGCAAGAACTTCAGCAAAGGATTGCAGAATGGGATGTAAAAGTGAAGCACATGGGATGAAACTGAGTACACATAAGCCAGTTGTAATGGCAGAAAATGACAGAAATCAGAAGAAGCTGAGAATTGAGACATCAGGGGAAAACAGTGGAACAGGCTTCCAGTTTCAAGTATATGGGAGGGGTGGAGAAGAAAAGGTATGTCTGAATGAAGAGGTACAATTTGAATTAGAGGGGCTGCAACCAACTGGCACAGAGTGTCAGGGGTAGTGTATGAGACAAGAATGCCAAGAATCTGAAAAGTGAGTTGTACAAACTGTGTGGTACAGAAAACTTAACAATAATGAAAGAGCATTTGAGGAAGCTAGAGGTGATGGAGATGGAGTGCCTCAGACAGGTGGTAGGGTACACAGTGTGGGACTGACAAAGAACTGAAGATATAAGAACAGAAGCCAGAGTATCTCTAATTGAGCAGAAGCCAGAGTATCTGCCCAAGCAGGTATGACCATAGCCCTGAGTAGCATCCTGCCTTCGCCCAGAATGATACCACAATATAAGGACAAAATGATTGACTTCAACAATTGGCTAAGCTTCTGGTGTCATTCAAAGGTGATCCGGTATCTGTCTGCCTGGGACAACATGATCGACAGACCACGATGCTTTGCCAGACATGGTCTGCACCTGTCAACCCTGGGATTCAGGTTACTGGCTAAGGCTCTTGCCACCCCTATAGTGCCTTTTTTAGGCAAAGTTCAAAGGACAAAACCACCACTGTAACAGGCACAAGCATGCAAAATCTGAAGGTAATGTTACTCAATGTTAGAAGTCTAAACCTCAAAATGTACTCTCTCGAGGCACTCCTAAAAATGGAGACCATCGATATCTGTGCAGTAACTGAGACCTGGTTCAAGGCTCCAGAGAGCACCCCTGCAATACAAGGGTACAACTCTTACCACACTTTTCAGCCACCAAACCAGGATCAAAACACTAAAGGTGGAGAAGTGTCCATATTCAACAAAGATATTCACACCACTAGGTTAGTTGCCCAACACAATGCATCTGAAATTCTCCAGGTGCAACTAACTCTAGGTAAGACTGCAATCCAAATTGTAGCTTGCTACAGATCCCCCACCATGCCCCAAAATTCTCACTACACCTTTCTAAACATACTGGAAAATATTAATATACAACCAAATACCCTAATACTGGGTGATTTCAACTACCTTGCCTTTAACTGGGAAAACTATTCATGTACCAACACCTTTGCCCAACAGTTCTTGGAATTCATAAATTCCAATGCCCTGGATCAACTAATCCATAGTCCAACCAGGGGCTCCAATATCCTAGACCTTGTCATTACCAACATGGGAAATCAATGTTCCACACCTATGGTCACCCCCTCGTTGGTCAGGTCAGATCATAAGATAATCACCCTTAACATCCACATCCCACCCCCACCCCCAGTAAGGAAACCTCCATAAAAAACTTCTCCAAAGCCAACTTTATGCTACTCAAGTCAGAAGTTACAAACTTCATGACACCCATGCAGATGGGAACTGAAAGTTTGACTGCTGAGTCCTACAGTAAGGCACTGTAGGAGCACATCCACTCATGCATGAATTGTGCCATCCCAAATAGAACCAAGATGCTCTCTTCCAAAAAAAGGAAGCCAATCTGGTGGTCCCCTGCTAGAAAGAAACTTTACAACAAAAGGAAGAAACTGTTACAGAAAAGAGGAAAATCCCAGGATGCAAAAAACTCCCTTACCAACTTCAGTAAGAAGCTGAGATCCCTCATAAAATTCTCCAAAGCTAGTTACGAAAATAAAATTGCCAAAGATTCCAAAGACAACCACAAGGCATTCTATAGCTATGTCAAGAATTTAAATGTCAATGCTCAGATCTGCTCTGAGCTACAACAGAATGGCATTAAATATACTGATCCCAAGGATATTGCCAATATCCTGGCAGATTGATTCAGTGCCAACTTCACGCCCTCTCACCCCCTAAATGGCCCATCTCAATACCGGACGACTGACAGATTCTGGTAATAACAGGCCACCCAGGTAAAAAATGCACCCTCCAAAGCTAAGAATACAGCATCCATGGGAACAGATGACATCCCAGGCTGTGTACTACATGAACTACAAAATGAACTGGCAACTCACCTAAGTATCATGTTTAATCATACCCTCACCTCAGGCTTCATGCCCACTGAGTGGCGTACAGCTACAGTTGTCCCACTCCACAAGGTGGGATCCAACTTGGATCCTGAGAACTACCGCCCCATCAGTCTGACGAGCCTGATCTGCAAGGCCATGGAACGTATTATCATGGAACTTATAAACAAAGTTACTGGCAACCTTAAAACACTGGACCCCACCAAGTTTGGGCTTGTGAAGGGCTGATCTTGTCTCCTGAACCTGATTGACTTCTTTGAATCAGTCTCCAGAGTTGTGGACGAGGGTAAGGCAGTCCACACAGCCTATCTGGACCTCGCCAAGGCCCTTGACATCATCCCTCACTCTGTAATCATAGATAAACTTACTAAGCTGGGCATTAATCCCTACGCCACTTGATGGGTAGCCAACTGGCTTACTGACAAAACCCACACTGTAAAAGTAGCTGACTCCAAATCCAGCTCCAGACAAGTGACAAGTGGAGTACCTCAGGGTTCAGTCCTGGGACCTCTCTTGTTTGGCATCTACTTCTCTGAAGTACAGGCCAACACTAAGGGACTCTGGCTAACAAAGTTCGCAGATGACTGCAAAGTGGGAGCCATTATTGAATCCACAAATTATGTGGATACTCTACAAAAGGGCCTTACAGAAACAGATGCTTGGTGCCAGAGCCATGGGATCAAGCTCAATGCCAAGAAATGTATAGTTATCCCCTTTGGGAAAAAAACATGTACCTGTGAATTACCACATAGGTGGCAGTATACTAAATACCGAAAGTGTGATAAGAGACTTAGGGACACAGGTGGGCAGTGGTCTCACCTTCAATAAACACATCACCACAACAGTCAGGAAATCCTTCTATGTAGCGCACCTCATCACTAAGGGCGTTTCATCAAGAAAAAATTAGGTCATTGTCACACTGTACTCATCCCTCATTAGACCCATTATAGAATACAATGCCCCATTTGGTATGTACTTCTCAAGACATCTGCAACAACTGGAAAGGCCACAGAAATACCTCACTAAAAGAATCACAGGCCTAAAGCAGATGCCCTATGCTGACTGCCTTAAAAAACTCCAGCTATACTCTGTCGCATATTGTCTACTCTGAGGCAATCTCTGCTTAGCATACAAGGCCATGTCAAACCCAGAGCTGTTGGGCATGCCACACTTAAAGAAATCCCCATCCCTCAGAACCACATAGTCCAGGGATCTAAACCTTGTCATCACAATAAACAAAACATGCTGGAGGGATAGGTTCCTGACCCAGTGACTCCCCAGACTCGGGAATAGACTGCCCATACATGTCAACTAGAGTGCCTGTTTGGCCTTCTTCAAAAGGAACCTTGATGATTGGATGGGAGAAAGGAAATTCACCCCAGGGATCACGTCAGTTGCCCTGCTAAACAGGGGTCCAGGAAAGTAAATAGTGTCAGAAGAAATAGCCAGGGAATTGTTATGGCTAGGCTTGTATAGGCCCTAGGGCTGATAGCCTAGTACCAACCTATGAACGTATGAATTGTAGGAAAGGTCTAAGAGAACAGATTATGGTGATTCAAGCTCATGTGCAGAAAAGCCGAAGACAATCTAGTGAAGAAGATTTGGGACAGACAGGAAGAAGACAAGAGGAAATGATGGCATCCAGCAAAGAGGTGGATAGATTGTATGAGAGAAGACCTACAAAAGTCAGGCATGACTGTCAAAGAAGGCAGGAAAGTGACACTGAATAGAGAGGAATGGCACAGTTGATATGACACCCCAAACCCTTATATAAAATAGGAAAAATGGAGTTGATAATAATGATGATGATGATGACGATGATGATGATGTATTGAACCCCCCACACACACTCTCTGAGGTAATCCAAGAACCCTGCAGTTATTTTTATAAGCTCCATTTTCTAGCTCATCTATGCTGGCTTCCATTTGCAGAGCATGTGTCTGCAAATCAGCCACATGCTTTGAGTTGACATTTACTGCCAATCTGTTCTTTAAGATCTTCCTGTCATTAATACAGTGTTTGTTGAACATTGTACAGTTGCCGATCATGTTTCAAAGTTACTTTTAACCTGTTATAAATCTGCCATAATATTATGCATAAGCTGAGTAATCGTGTTCAGAGCTGCTTGAATGGCATGATGTCTTCTTTTGTTAAAATCTTGCTGGATTCCACCATCTTGAATTTCTCCATCATGCTCAAACTACAAACAGCAACTTCAGTACTAACTTGCGACTGTATAATTTGTATTGTGTGTTATATTCTACATAGTATGATTCTGTGTAATACTGGTCCCTCAATATCCTGTATCCTGTGTCATACTGGTCCTTGAATTTTACCACCACTGTCAGTAGGACCCTCAAATGCCCATGCTGCCCCTCCCCATGTATTACATGGAAACAGTGAGGGCAGTGTTGACAGCCTAAAAATGGCAACAGGACAACACTCCATCATACAGGCTTGTTCATAGGTAATTACTATACTACTAGTCTGGGGGTCCATTAAGAAGCCTAGCCTAAATCCCCAGGTGTCCCCAAACACTAAATGGTTAAGTGCCTTGACCAAGCTCACACAATAAGCAAATGAGGGCTAAGGGAGTCAAACTCTGTACCACATGAACTACAGCACACAACCTTAACTTTCTGTGCTACCTGCATATGGTCTACAGCTACACAGGTGAGTTGGTGATGTCAGTCTATAGCTATGGGTCTTGACAAATACTACATAGCAGTGTAAAGCCATTAAGATAAAACTTAGTGCATGCAGTATAAACAGTAAACTATGGGGTTCAGTGCATGGTTAAGTCACACTGTGCAGCAAACAAAACTATATAGTTGATATGATCATGGTGAGTATCATCTGCACAGTATTCCCTGGAGAAAGACACATGGTGCTAGGGAAATCAATGTGGTCAGAGGTCTGAATTGCAGGTGGCATTGTGAAACAGGGCATGCTTGACAACATGTTATTTCCTTTACATGCAGGGGCATACTCACCAAAAAAATGTGAATATTTTTTTCCAGTCTCACTATTGCATATGAAGGAATTGTACTAACCAATCTGATTTTTTTATCCTTTTTTTTGTATCCAGATGTTTTAACCTACATTGGTAAATATATTTTCTTTTTTCTTTTTTTTTCTTGTTGTTTAGTATCTTGCCTATAGGTAAGTAGACTTTTCTTCTTGTATTTTCTACCACTATATGGAAAGTTCTGTCTTATTTTTAAGTACATTGATTCATTGATGTTACCACAAGCTGATGGCATGTAGGACATATGGTATGCAGCTCATATGTGGGCTGTGTCATACTCAGTGCCCCCTAATGATACAGATGGGGTAGGGTTCAATGGATTAAAAGTGGGTGCTATCACGTGAGATTGGTAATCACTTGCTATAATGTCAGAGCCTACTGAGATTCTTGACAGTGAGCATCCATACTGCATGACTGAGACCTAGACTGTGGCATCCTTCCACATAATGTGGAAACTGATGACATCTGACTTACTGATTTGTGGAGGCCTCCACATCTGGGGATGCTAGAGATGACTGTCACACCTATGCTGCATTTCTAGCATGGTTTCCATGCATGTGGACTTGACCTCTGCCTCACTTAGCTGTTTCTACCATATGTGCCTGGTAAGTTTTCACAAGTGCATGGGCAGTGGCTGACATATATGCTTTGTGACACTGTCCCTGTCCTTCACCATTTCCACACATATCTTTCAACAATCTCACCATCTCATCCTGACTCTCTGCAAGAGTATCCTGTGCCAGGAAATGTCCAGACACATTTGTTGCTGTGCAGACTCTGCCTTATGTGTTTTAGGAGCCAGGTGTGGTCACTGACTTTATCTGGAAACATTGTGGAAGCATGTACAATAGGCATTCCAGTTTAAAGATGTATGTGGTATTGGTACATGAATACAAACTGGGTACCTGTCCCACTGCTCCACTGCAAATTCAATATACTGACCTGCTCTATCAACTGCAGTCGCATGTGGTGGCTGTTCCAAACTGTAACTTAAATATACATCTAACATCCTCATTACCTTCAAAATTATCACTGAAAATGTTATCAAATATTCATCTTCAGCTGTCAGACAGCACCTTGTGGAAAGTGGTGTTATGAACTATGGAATTATGCTGAACTTTACTTCTGCTATGGGATACCATGTCATTTGCTCTCTACCTGCAAAGTACCAGTGTACGAATTCTTCCCCAATGGCATTTATGCTTGTCAAAACATGGTTCTATACTTTAGAATGCTTGGCCTGTTTGGGACCCCCATTCTCAGGCATTCACTGTACATCTTAAGTGCCTCCATAAGGATTTGATTTTCCTCATTTGTGAAGTTATCATGCCGGTGTCTTTTTCCCTGCTATAAATGTTAACCCTAAGAGAAACACAGTAGATATTATTTAGTTGTGGGACTGCCCTTCACCAGTTGGAATACAGTCTATACCTCACCCTGATTTCTGTGCCTACAAATACTACATGCCTCTGTCCAAATTGCAAGCAGACATTGATGTGTGTGTGTGTGTGTGTGTGTGTGTGTGTGTGTGTGTGTGTGTGTGTGTGTGTGTGTGTGTGTGTGTGTGTGTGTGTGTGTGTGTTTGTGCGAGCATGCGGGTGTTTATATGTATGTCTGTATGTAGCTTTGTGAACAATGCAGAGTGCTATATGCAAATACAGTATGTTTCTTAGAACTGTAAGGTATATGTCAGTCAATTGTGTATATCTGGTGGATTTTTAGGGTTGTGGTGGTGATTTGGCACCTGCAAGGTGTTTAATGGTATGCATATCATTAAGACAATACACACTGGCCCTTTGCTTTTCTATTGCCAGGTTCAAGGTGCCCAGTACATTTACACACATAATAATGCTTTTTGGAGTGTATCATACCAAAACTCATAGGTGTGTAGGTTCACATTATTGAATGAAGGAATGACAGTTGGAAATAATACTAATAGCATACATCTCGGCAGCACTATCCTGTAGATCTGGAAATGTTCTGAGTTTAATCTTAAACTACTGTAATTCCAATTTCAATATATTTGTTGCTTTTATTACAGCTTCCTAATGATCTTCACAGAAGTACAGTAAACAGCAGTGCAGAAAATGGTGATATTTTCCATGATTTAGATAAGTTAAAAAAATTGTTGTCAATTGAGATTTTCTTGTGAAAAGTTGTATAAATTTCAGTATTGCCCACTTTTGCACAGCACTTTATCACTGCAGGCAACTTTACATGCATTTACGAACATTATTAGTCACAAGCAAATACTTTTGTCTGACTAGTGAATGCACATGGTCATGTTTTGTGCATCAATGTACAATCTCACAGTGATCAGAACTGCCTATCATCAGAATGCAGGCATTGTTCCCAACTTATCTGTCTCACATTCAAAGAACAGCCACCATTTTATTATTTGATTGTGGAATGAGAGTATGGATTTTGTTAAAACGCAGGGCAGAACCCCAAGCAGACAGAATAAGGAAAGTAAAATATTTGTATCCTTTTATACTATCAGATGCAATTTTCATGTAGGGATATCTGGTCTTAGCTGTAATATCATGCATATGAATGATCTGTTTTAACAATATGCTAAACTCTATTTCTAAGGTACAGTTTATGTGTATATATTAATTTTATGAGAAATATTTCTGTATTTTATGCTGTAAATTTATGTATAGATATAAACCAATAAATACATTTATTGCTTTATTATTTGAAATCCTTTAATGTTTGCTTTCCTTTCATTTTGTATCCATCTGCAGGTCCTGAATAACCCCTGGCACTTCTGCTGCAGCCATTCACTTGCTGCTATTGCTGATGATGATCAAGAAAGTCCACCAGCTGCTGTGCATCCTAGGAATATCTAGCTGAGGAGAAGTGGTGGGTCCTCTTCAGTAGACCATGTGATGCCCCAGCACTGGCCCAGTAATCAAGAAGCCTCAATCCTCACCACTGGCAACAGTTTGGAACGTACACACTGGGAGGATGACAAGTACACACACCGTAAAGTGCAATTTCCATTAAGAGCACACAGTCAGTCTGGACCTGGTTTCTCCCTCTTTCTCCAGATCCCCAATAAGACACCCCACTGGCACAGCTATAGACTTGAGGTCTCAGCTGAGTGGCCAAGCTAAGACCTTCAGCACCCTCTCTGTCCAACCAGTGCTTCGAGTCCCTGCCCAAGTAGCTGACACAGACACTTTGAGTTTTGATTTATATACAAACACACACACACACACACACACACACACACACACACACACACACACACACACACACACACACACACACACACACACGCATACCTGGGGATGGCTGGCACATGTTTACTAGCTATCCCCCCTTCTGCCTAGACTATAAGGTAGTTCCAGCTGCCACCAGCCACTACTTATCAGCTACTTAAGGCCCTTAACAAAAGGTGTCCAATCCTACTGTGTAATGTTACTATTATTCCAAATGGTAGTCTGACCAAGAGCAAGGCTATTTAGAAGTGGCCAGTGCAGTGTCATCAAATACATATGCAAGTAATCTCAGAGCTTAAATATGTCTCAGAAATATCAGCCACAAGGATACGTTTAAATATATTTATTAGTAAATAATAAAAGAACAAGATACTACTCAGTAAACAAACACAGTTACTTCAGAGCTCAAAATCACAGGAAATATTTAAAACAACATTGCTGGACAGTTTCAAATAAATAAAGAAAACATCTAAGTTATATTGCACTATATTCCTAACTGTAAATAAAAGAAATTCATGTACCCTAGACTTACTTACAGCAAGGCAAGTGCAGATGGTGGTGATGACTGGATGTTCTTGTTAGGTCAAAGACAAAGTACAAAATACAGTCTCTCTCTGAGAGAGTTCTTAAATTAATATCAAATATTACTGCTTGGTTAGCTTGGATGACATCATTTTTTGTCACCTAACTTCAGCTCCCAGGCTTACCCCTCTTTTGTCAGAAACTAACAGAATTTAATACCTCTGTGTGAAAAATACGTATCTCTCAGATGCTTGCTTAGAGCTGCACAGCTGCTAGGAAGTCATAAAGTAATAAAGCATTTCTGCATCTCAAACCTAGTAATTACTTCTCTTCCAAGACAATAAAAAGACTTATAGTTCTAGACATTGTGTCTACTACACTGAAACTGAAAGATAACTATTGTAACACCAACTTAAAATAATTTAATTTCAGCTTATTTTCTTGAAGTTTTAGAAGTTAACCTTATGTCCCAGTTTCTACTGTTGAAACATATATAGTTACACAATTACAATAGTTTCTGTACATTTCTATTCTAAGCCAGCAGGGTATGCTGTGGTTACATTTAACTCAACACATAATACACAGTTCTGTATAAATCATATCAATATTCACACATGACATAGAATTATTTACAAAATTCCAGATAGCTGAGCTGGTGGTGTTGCCCTGTGCCGCAGACCACATAGGAAGTACACCTTGGACTGATCAGCTCTAGCAGTAGGGAGTATTGGTGACTCTGATGTAGAGACCCAGCAGCAGGAGGTAGTGATGATTGTGTTATAAAGAGCACAGGCGAGATGGTGGAGCCCATATTAGCCCTTCCACTGTCAGTAAAGTTCTCACTGGACTGAACCAGTGGGTTTTGAATACTGAGCCTCCAGAGAATACTTCATCCCCAAGATTGGTGAACGGCTGCCCTTACAACCCAGACATGGCTCAGATTAGTAGACTTTCGGCTTGTTTGGTAATGCATTTCTTCCTCTCTCCTCCATCATCTATACACCAGTCCTATTTTGTTTAAACTCCCTTCTGATATCTGCCTTTCCCTCCCTTTGTGATCCCTCCCTATTATGTGGTCGACCACTTCCGCCTATCTTGCCTGGTTTTACATGTTGTGTCATAACACTCAAGTCTTCCCGATTTAGCATCCCTGCCTTTACTTTCATATATCTTTTGCCATCATCTTCTCATGTGATGTAAAAATGGGTCTATTGCCACTAGAAAATAATATACCCCCCAACCTTTTATCATGCTAATTCCTCTTTTGTCATCTTACAGTGTTTCCTGTGTCTTCTTTTCCTCTTTTTCTAATTTTATTATCAACCCTTCTTTCCACCTATTTAAATCAAATAAACTATTGTCTTTCAATGGAAACCTCAAATTAAGGCTACTGGTACAGTAAGCTTATCAGCAAATCAGTCTAGCTATGCCAAGGTACACACGACATGTTGTAAAGAAGTCTCACAACATTAGCACAAGACTGATTATTTAGTAAACTTATGAAGTTACAGTTGACTTCCAAATGTGCACACACCTTACATATCTATGCAGGACTTCTCCTGAACAATTTCTTTGACTTGGACAGTTAATACTCGGCACAGCTGGTTAGGGGGTTTATGTTTAAGCTGCATGCATGTGAGAAGCAGTGCCACTTTGTTCAAAAATACCAACTTTGCATTCTATGAAGCACCATTGCTCACCAATTGTGTCATTCTTCAAGAGATTGACAGCAGAAGGGAAGGTGCTATATTTGTTTATACTGAAGATTCTGGCAAAATGTTCTGTTTTCTTGTAAATTCATATGACAACATAATATAGAACTCATGATAAATGAATTTGCTCAATACTTTTTAATAAAATTACTAATGTGAAGATGCTACTTGTCTCTCACTCTTTTTATGGATGTCTATATATCTCTTGTATTAACTTAATAAGCTATGGTTTGAATGAGCAATGCTTTTATAATGCTTTTAAATAGTTATCATATGTTTTATTTATGTTACTGTCGCTTTAATGATATATGACGCCATTGCTTTATTTAGTTTGACTACAGTTTGGATCCTCCAAGTTTGTGTTGGTTTCCTCAGGTTTTACTTCTTCAGCCTGTAACTGCTGGCTTTTGCCTGGGTCATGACTCAATATAGTAATTAAAAAAAAATCCCACTTACCTACAAACTAAGATATAAGTAAGTGATAAGTAAATAAATAAACATGTGATATTGATATGTGACCAGGTTATTAGGATAACTGTTTTCATATAGACAATCACAGATCTATATAATACAATATTGGTATGAATATAGTTACATGTGTGTGTATGTAAGTGTGTGTATAGTTACATGATGAATTTGAACAACACATGTGCCTTTAAATGTATATTGGGAATGAGAGGCTCCCACAGTGCTAACCATAAAAACTAGGTATTAGCCATTAAAATAGTATTTATTTTCACTTTATACTGTATAAAAAGAGAAAGCCTGCAGCAGCAAGTTAGAAAGTTTGCTCCTTATGGGGAACACGTAAAGACATCAGTCTGCCATACACAGTGATGGATTAGAAGAGAGGTTTAAGAAAACATTGAGGCTTATGTTAAGGAATGTTGCTGACACCAATGAGAGAACTAAGGCCAGTTGTTACCCTATAAGATGGTTCGCCCCATTTGAAGTCTTGTACTGCTTGCATCTGAGAGAACTTTTGACATTGCTAAAGAAGTGTGAGTGAAAGAAAAAACAGTTTAAAAGTACAATATAGTACTAGGTCACTTGGCAGGATCAATTAAATCCAGCTGTGTCTATAGAAAAGGAGCACATGCAAAGAGCCAAGGAGATACAACAAAGAATAAAATTGTCCAACTTTGAAAATTTAACTCAGGAGATCAGGCACTAGTGTTATCACCCTTCATGGAAAACAAATGTTTGGCTTTTAGCGGCAAGGTTAGACAAACAGGAAAAAGAAATATAGAGCAGATCTATCACATTAATTTGCTGAAGCTATGGAAAGAAGTAAACAATTCTACAATGAACTTGTAAGCTTAAGATCCTGTGGGAGAGAGACAGAGAGAAAAAAGAAAATTTTCTCATGCCCAGCAAGCAGTAACAACCTACAACAATTCTCACAGTTAAGAAACTACTCCAAAAGTTTAAACCCAACTTATTGGCTCCTGATAGTCTCCCAGCACAATTCCTCAACTTGGCAACTGATTCTATTGCGTACCTTATAGCAAAGCAATTCTCATAAATCTTTTGACAAGTAAGTCACATAGTGTTCTAAAAATATTTATACATAAAGTCTCCACATACTTAAAATATAATAACATGCTCTTCCCAACACAACTTGGCTTTAGACAAGCCCGTAACACAGAATCTGCCCTATTAGCATTCCAAAGCTAAACTGTCCAAGCGCATGATTCCTCCTTATTCTTAGATTTATGAAGTGTTTTGATACTGTATCACACATCATCATCATCATCAACAACCCTCTTTTTCCTATTTTCTTTTTGCACGGGGTCAGGGTGTCTCATCAACTCTTGCCACCTCTCTTGAATAAATGCCACTCTCTTATCGTCTAAGACATTCATGTCTGAATGCCTTCTCTCATGCAATCCATCCATTTCTTGTCTGAATGTCCATATTTCCTCGTCTTCTTCCTGTGTCTCACAGGCTCTAATTGATTTGGTAAGGGCTTCACCCAATCTCCTACTAAAGCACCTACAAAAACTTAAATTTGAAGGAAATATAATCAAATGGTTCAGCCACCTAAGCCAAAGAATACAAAAAGTAATTCTGAAACACAGCCTTTGCGACTCCCTACTAGTAACTGTAGGAGTGTCTCATGGTTTAGTGCTAGGCCCATTACTATTTAACATGTGCATTAATGACCTGCGTTACTCTACAAAGTAAGCCGTCATAGTCTAATTTGTCAAGTGACTCTATACTGACGACTACACACTATAACTCTGCAGACTTTCACATCAAATAATAGATTGAAGCTTCACATCAACTTCTTAAACCTAAAAAAACTAAACTAATAATATTCTTTCCCTATTTTAAACACTACTATGCACAAAACTTCAGCATTGTATCAGCTAACAAAGCTAAAATAGAAATAGTATTTCAAACAAAACTCCAAACAGAAGAGTTACAATAGACAGTGACCTAAAATCTGATCAACATATCCATGATGTCATCATAAAACTCAACCACAAACTGAGACTACTGTACAGAGCGAAGGCATTCCTAACTCCTCAAGCATGAATAAGTACAGCTCATACCTAATTCCATGCATCCCTTACAATTCCCCATATCAACCATTTTATAAGCAAACAGACTAGCCACATTGCAAATGTGCTACAACAAAATTGCCAGATTTTCCTCTGGCATGTATAACACCCACCAGTGTATAACACTACAGCAAATTAAATGGCTTGAATTGGCCAATAGCCTGTGATACTGGCATTTGATAACTGCATACAAAATCCTTTCCTTTTCTGAATATAATCCACCTACTGTTAATTTACTGCAGTGGTGCAAGCCTACTTCACAGCTGTGTCTACTAGTTGATAAGCATTATTCTACTCAACTGAACTTTATATGACCAGCTTTCTCTCTCTCTCTCTCTCTCTCTCTCTCTCTCTCTCTCTCTTTCTTTCAAGTAACTTAAACCCTCCAAACTCACTCGGTTTATGAGTTACAACTAATGGTTACATTTCTGCTGCACAACAACTGTATAGCCTCAACATGATCTCCTTTACATAACAGCCTGGGTACCTGTCAATATAGACAACTGATACCAGACTCATATAGCTATATGGGCTTATGCTTACTAATTTTAAAAATATTTTTTCCTCTATCTTATCAATGGGAGTATGCATAAGTCACTGTTCTACTCATATATGAGCTGTTACTAATTTAACAGTAAATATGAAAGCCCAAACTAACTTATCATGTCAAACCTCATTCATGTCACTATCACTATAACAGAGTCAATCTCACCCCCTACCTGCAACTATTATAATATGTATCTGTATAGTTATGCCATCCAATGTGCATTTTAACATTAGTATCAGTGGTTGTACTACTCAATCACAAATACTTCTACAAATGTTTTTCTATAATTGTGTAAAAATTCAATGTTGCATTTCTCTGTTTCAGTTGTAAGACTTTAGTCTTGCATTTCTTTAAGGAGGTTTTCTCCCTGTGCCTACAGAAAAAAGGTACACTGCTCAGACGGACTTTTTCAATAAATAAAAGCAAATAATAAAATCA
Organism: Protopterus annectens; assembly: GCF_019279795.1. Classification (NCBI taxonomy): domain Eukaryota; kingdom Metazoa; phylum Chordata; order Ceratodontiformes; family Protopteridae; genus Protopterus; species Protopterus annectens. Next base: position 756,493,381 of record NC_056746.1, read on the forward strand.
CTACTTAATGAAGTGTAGTTAGAAGAATCTTTGTCAAGAATATAAAGGCAGGAAGCAAGAGAAATTCTCTGAAGAAATAAAGGAGTGCTTTCTGAAATGCCTTGAAAACTGAATTGATAAAACGTTAATTTAGAGGCAACACATGGAATGAAGGTAAGACTAATCCCTTACATAATGCTAGAGCCACAAAATTTGTTAGAGGAGATGCTTAAAAATGATCAGGCGTGGGATGATAGAAGAGCCACTGAAGGAAAGTAGCAACCCAGTAGGGCTAGTTCCTAGATTCAGTAATGATTATAGGCAACTGAACAGTATTTCAATGTTTGTTAGCTTTTCCATGTTCAGAATTGATAGAAAACCTAGGAAAAGACATACTTGACAACACTGGAATTGACAAAGGGCTATGGACAAATCTACTTAACCCCCTACAAAAATGACTTTTTTAAACCCTGGCAATCTTTTTCAGTACACAGCGTTTCCATTTGGATCATAGAAGATTACTAAGCTATCTACCTGCAGGTCATTTTATACCTAGCCATTACATCCCAATATAATACCATGATAATGTTAGTCAGTTCCCAAGATTGCATTTAGTGATGACTCCCCAAGTCCAGAAGGATTGTGAATGCTATCCCTGTTAAGAATTTATGGTGCCGCATCCACTTGTCCGGGTTCCTCTTGAACCGTGTCATAGAGGAGCTCTGTTTCAGGTGAATTGGTAGCCTGTTCCAAAGATGGAACAATCACTGGGAGATAAATCTGTCCCTCCAGCATTTCTCATTTAAGCTGCAGGCCATATTTAGGCCCCTGAAACAGGTAGCCCTAGTCCTGTATGATTTACTGATATGCAGCAAGTTCAGTAGGTTTGGGTGTTGGATTGTTCTGTAGGCCAGGCATAAGTCTGTCCTAAGAAGTCTATATGACATGGAGTATAGTAACAGGGACTTTAGTCAGCCTGTAAGGCACATGCTGGAGCCCCTTGACCTTCTTTGTTAGAAACCTTTGAGGTCTCTCCACTTGCTGCAGGTGCTTTGTACGGTACATGCTGAATGGGGTGTTATATTCAATTATGGGCAAGATAAGTTTTGAGTACAGAGGGGTTATAACCTCTTTTTCTTTGGAGGTGATGCCTTTACTAATCAAGGTGATGCTTTTACTAATCAAGTGTGCTACATAGAAAGCCTTTCTTACTACAGTAGACACATGGTGGTCGAAGTTAAGGTTGGAGTCAACTTGTGATCCCAGGTCCCTTACCACTTTGTGGGTACTTAGGGTATTATTGTTGATTTTTTAATGTGAAGGGACATTGTCTGTGCAGATGGGAATGATGATGCATTTCTTTGCAATCAATTTGAGACCATGACTAATACTCTAGTCTGTGTGAGACCCTCCTGGAAAATACTGACATCATTTGGAAATTCAGCGATTGCACCTAGTTTGCAGTCATCTGCAAACTTGGTCAGCCACAACCCCTTAGTTTTGACTTGAACTTCTGAGAAGTATACACCAAAGAGTAGGGGCCCCAGCACTGACCCCTCTGGCATCTTGCTGGTAACAGGTTTGCTGCTTGATGTGGAGTCTGGTTTCTGAGCCAGTTGACAGCCCATCTTACAACAAAAGGGTTTACATTCAGTTTGCTAAGTTTATCGGTAATGTCTGAATGTGGGATTGTGTTGAAAGCCTTTGCCAAATATGGTATCATTACCTGACTGTAAAACATTTCCTGCCTTTTCATGTGTTAGGACTGTTCAAAATACCTCTTTGTACGTATTAACAATATTTCTCTCTTGCATGTAATCAATGACTACAAGTATGTAGTTAATGTATTGATACTACTGCCCTAAACTCAAAGTGTCCCATGTTTTAACATTTTTTACTTTGTATATAATTAATGAGGAGCTTTCCTGTCTGGGTCTCCACTGACAATGGGCTCTTCCTAGGCCCAGTGGACATTTCTGGTTAACAAATGCAATAAATAAATAAATATATAAATACATAAGTCAAGGTATGCTGTGTGCACAGATTTGCCCTTGTCAATGGCTGTGGACACATTTTCAAAGAAATCCACTGGATTCAACAGTCAGGATCTCCCCTTGACAAAGCCAAATTGAGTAGGATTCAGGGTTTGGATGTCACCTATGTCTTTATTTATAAGGTCCATAATGATACAGTCCATGGCCTTACAAATAAGGCTGGTCAGGCTTATGGGTCTGTAATTCTCCCGGTCTGTTGTTAGACCACCATTGTGGAGGGGGATAACTCTTGCTGTTCTCCATTCTGCAGGAAAAAAGCCCATGGTTAGGCTATGTTTGAAGAGGGTACTTAATGGTGATGCTAGTTCATGTTTTAGCCTGTTTGGAAGATAGCCTGGGATGTCATCTGGTCCCATAGAGGCTGTGTTTTTTGCTTTGGACAAGGCTTTGAGGACCTGTTCTTCAGATATACAGGGTGGGGGTGGGGGAAAGGTTTGTGATAAGTTAGGAGGGGTTAAGGGAGTGACATTTTAGCCAAACCTCTGCTATCAGGTTTGCTATCTCTGTGGGGTCAGTGTGATACCATCGTTCACTGGTTCTCCACATGTTTGGGTCCTACCTTTCAGGCTACATGCTGTAAAAGGCCTTATGGTTCCTTATGATTATCCTTGGCTATACTTGCTAAATTTCTCTCAAAGCAGCCCTTAGAAAATTTGACACGTTGTCTTATTTGCCTGTTGAAGCTGAGGAGGGTGCTTTTCCATTGTTGGGGCCTTGCCTTTGTTTTCTTGGACAGAAACTTTTTCCGTTTATTGTAAAGTTTGTTGATTCCGGATGTCCACCATGGCAGCTTGTTTATACTTGGGGCTCTAGCTTTGATTCTTTCTGGTACAGTTGAGTTTATACACTTATGAAAGTAATTATACAGAACTTTAGTGTAAGCTTTGGCATAGTTACCACTTCCAGCTTGGGGTAGGGCTTGAAATGCATTTATACCTTGACCTAGGAGGGTATAGTTTGCCTTGGTGAAGTTTTTTAGTCTGATTTCGCCCTTTGTGAGGTCTGGTGTTAATACCAGCTTGAAAGTGACTGTTTTGGGGTCAGATTTAACTAATAAGTGTCCCACAGTTGCAGCAGTGCATCTGTTTGAAATGTTAGTGATGACCAGATCTAGAATGTCTGTTCCTCTTGTCAGTGGCATGGACAATTTGTTCCACGGCATTTAAATTAACAAAGTCGGTGAACTTTAGTGCTAGCAAGTTGGGGTCTAGTGTAGGTTCCTCAGTTGATGGTGGGATAATTAAAATCCCCCATAACCAGAGTGTTCAGTAAAACTTGGATTGTCTCCAGTTTGGTCAAGTAAGCTTCGTGGGTGACATGACCCATGGAGAGGGATCTATAACTGGCTATGACTTGAGAGGGAGTCTTACCCACTGCAAACTGGACTTGGTGTAACTCCCTGGAGTTGTCCAAATAGAAACACTACCTCCTTTGATTTTTGTATGTTCATTTTGAGGTCTAAAGGTGTGGAAGGCATTGTAGCCTTGCAAGGCCGGGTTTACTCTCTGCGGTCTTGAACCAGAATTCTGTGACTGCACAGACATCTACATCTTCTAGTGATAGAAGTGCTTCCAGGGAGTGCAGTTTTTGGTTTAAGCTCCTAGCGTTTAGCAGCATGACCCTTATTTTGTTTTGGTTGGATAATTTCACGTCAGTAAAGTAGTTTTTGAGACCTTGCCTAAAAAAGGCACTATAGGGGAGGCAGGCACCTTTGCCGGCAGCTGAAAGCCTAGAGGTAGCAGTTGCAATCCATCTCTGGCAAAAGCAGTGAGGTTTATCAACCATGGCTTCACAGGCTGACAGAATGATACCAAAAACTAAGCCAATTATTGAAATCAATCATATTTTGTTTATACTGTGGCATCATTCTAGGTGTGGGTAATATGCTGCTTAAGGCTAGGGACATACCTGCCTGGGACCCATATTCAGAGAGCTCAACCATGTCTCTTTTTATATAGTCCAGTGAGGTACATCTCAGGTCATTCACACCAACATGAACTATGACAGAGTCATAATGGCACTTGTTGCTCAGAAATCTGAGTGAATGCGTGATCTGACAAATCCTGGCACTGTACAGGTAGCTGACCATAATCTTCTCCTTGTCCAACCTGGTAAGTGGGACATTCATGTGTCTCACTATTGAGTCTCCAATGACAAGGACATTTGTTTTTTGAGTGTTTCGCCTTAAAGACTTGGCAGGTGAGACACTGCTGTTGCTATGTGTCATGGGTGCTGTGGGGACTGTGTTAGTTTTAGCAGTTTTGTGTTTTGGAGGACTCTGGTGTTTAGGTAAGTTTTTCGAGAGAAAACTCCATGTATGTAGATTTTTCTGTTTGATTACTACTATGTGTATGAGTAATAGTACTATGTAAATATGTAGTGGTGGCTGAGTTGACAACCTCTTCTGTGTTACTGTTTTGAGTGCGAGAGAACATGGATTCAAGAGTCTTGGTGTAGATACATCTCTCACACTCTATACTAGAGTGAATTATTAGTAGAGGGTTGTCAGTGTACATGATGCAATTACTACATTGCCTCAAGAGAACCAAGTCAACAAGGTTGGCAGGAGAAACAAGGGTAATCAAACTGTCCATAATGCTAGGTCAAAGACTGTTGTCACTAGGGGTAGCTTTTCAAAATCATTCATGGGGGAGCTCACTGGTTGAATATTTCTGCCTTGGGTTTATTATTTATTTATTTTGCTGGTAGTTAACAGGTTATAGCTCACTACCAGTATTTCTTTGATTTCTTTGACCTGGAAAGTAGTAAGGGTGAGGGCTACACTAGTGAGCTACAGTAGTACCTAATGGAAAAGAATGTTGAATTTAACTGCTTGGCTTTAGTGCACAATTGTGCAGCATTGAGCAGTGCTGTGCAAAGTGCAAACAAGCAGAAACCTGCTCAAATGCAGGCCTACATACCAGAAGCTAAAAACTTGAATAAAAATTTTAAAAGATTCAAAAGGACCAATGAGGATGCTTATTCCAAACTCTAGACCAACCTCCCTTTACCAGACAGGGTCCAATCAACACAATCCTCTCACTAAAGTGTATATAGGCCCCTCCAATCCAGGATGGCCTGAAAGATATGCTCAGAACAAACAACCGTTAGAAACAAACCCAGATGCAGCAAGTCTATGGCTGGACTATGCTACAGCTACTAGATGGCAAATATGGAGTCCCTGCCATCCTTCTGAGACTAATGGATAAAACACTGATGCCTCACTTGTGATGTGCGCTGCCTCTCTTGAATGATATGGCCATCCATTCAAAGGACTGGGAGTATCATTTACCAAATGTACAGGCTGTTTTAGAATCCACAAGACAGACTAGCTTGAGTGTAAATGCCAAGACATTTAAATGGGTATGGCAGAAGCCAAGTCTTAGGAGATCTTATAACAAGAGGAGTGGCAAGACCACAAGTTGCAAAATCACAGGTCATAAAAATATTCCTGTACCTTACACTAAAGTAAAAAATAGATGATGGCTTCTCTTTGACTAGCTGGGAACTACAGAAAGTTTGTGCCTAATTTTGGGATTATTGTCCTTTGAGAGATCTAACAAGAAATTGGGACTACTGCTAGTCCTTTGACAGATATAACAAGAAGGAAAGCTTTTGCATAGGTGCAACAGTTTCTTATGATAGATTGAGCATTAAATGAATAACTTCATCATAGGAGTATATCACTGTAGAAAATTCTTAAATGCTGGACAACTGTCTTGAATGAATAAAATTATATGTATTATTTTCAGTTGGCAGTAGTTTAGGCAATCTGATTATCCAAGCCAACTAAGCTGTTTTATACTGGTGCAGTGCTGAGCTCTGTTATTTACATTGGTATTGTGTTGTAGTATTAAACGGCAGTGGTGGTGCTGCGGTAGAATTGTCACCTCACAGTAAGATGCTGTCCGGTTTGATTCTCAGTTAGAGTGTCTTCTGCGTGGAGACATGCATGAATGGGCGTACCTTCATTGAAGTTTGTGCGTCAGGCCTGGCAAACCGGTACGTAAAAATCAACTGCCAATCATTAGCGGACCGGAGTTCTGCTGTGGCGACCCCTAACCAGGAAAAGCCAAAAGACACAAACAAATTATGTTGTAGTATTACACAAATTCTGTAAGATAGGCTGAATGCAAAGTTAAGAAGATGTGGGCAGCATATGAGAGTGCAGAAAGTAAACAGGCATTTACTATGCATTTACAAGGCCACTGTGTCTGATAGGATTTTGCCTTGTATAGCAGTCCAAGTTTTTGTTTTGTTTTCTTGATTAGCTGTTGGACATGGAGGTCACATTTTAGATTTACATCAATGGTAACACATAGGAGTCAAGTTCATTTAGGAAACAGATTCAATAGGGCAACATCAGTGGTGTTTTTTAGGGGATAGTACAGCCTCAACTTGAAAAGCTGGTTCCAGAGAATGTTTTTGTTGCTATAAGCACAGTGAATTACTACATTAGTGATGAATGTGGGTTCATTAACATTCAATACGCATATAGAAAATTTGAGGTAAATGTTAACTCACTTCCCTTCTGGGCCAGGACAATGTCACCCTACCTATTCAAGCCAGCAATGGCAGCAATAGGAAGGAGCCCTTCTGGTTCAGCTATAATATGGACCACCCATAACAGCCACAGTCTCAATGAAAAACACCTCCTCACTACAGACTATCAATAACAAAACCTGTCACTTCATCTGTAATTCATCCTTTACTGAGCACCACTGCCTCACCCTAAAAAAGCCAGATGGCTCCCAGTTCAGCACAGACTAGACCTGCTAATGGGCTCTCTCTCATCTTTAAACTTCTCTATCCTAACTGATTTTCACTGCTAGCTGCCAAACTTTAAACTAAATACACACAATACAACCTCAGGCACTTGTCCCAGGCAACCCTGCAGCTCCTGCAATCCAGGCCTCACTAAACCTAATAGAATTAAAATTGTGCTTCTCCACCTTTAGGGTTGAACTTAAAAAAATCTTCCACACCAAATGAGACTGTATTAGTCATACAGCAGCCATTGCTATTGCCAAATTCCACCTGCTTAGGAAACTATGAAAAAACTGACGTTTTCCACACCAGATTTTTCCAATACACAGTTCTGTCATTTGGCCTGCATGGAGTATCTGCATCATTCCAGAGGCTGAATGAGAAATTTCTTATGCCCCATACCAAATATTCTGCAGATTACCTAGATAATTTGATAATAGTTTTTGAAGTCTGGGCAAGCAATCTCACTAAAGTTAAAGCCAATTTAGTATCCCTGCACAAAGGTGAACTGATTGCTAACCCAGATAAATGCATGTCAGGCATGGAAGAAGCCCATTATTTGTGATATATAATAAGACAAGGGAGACTGAAACTACAGGACAAGACTGGTCCAGGCCAACACCTAAGAAAAGGGTTAATGCTTTTTTAGGACTAGTTAGTCATTGTCATAAATGTATTCATAATTTTTCTACTATTGCTTGCCCTCTGATTGACCTGGCCAGTGGTAAAGCTACATTGAAGGTTACATAGACAGTTGAAGCAGAACAAATCTTCAGGCAACTAAAAATCATTTAAAATCAGTACTACTAGATTCAGACATTTTAGTGAACACAAATGCCTCAGATGCATTTGGGGTACCTAAAAGCCTGACCTCTGTGGTAGGCAAAGGTGCAGTCTTGTCTCAGGCTATAGATTTGAATGAGCATGCCATTTATTTACAAGTAGAAAATATGGCAATGCAGACAGGCATTATTCAGCTGTAATGAGAACACCTTGACATAAAATGTCTACTCACAATCCTAAAGTACTGTTTATTGGGTAAGGAACTTGAGTTAGTTGCTGACCATAGCCCTCTATAATGGCTTTACTGTCAGAAGGATTGTAACCTGCAATTATACAGATGGGTTTGACCCTTCCGCTTTACATTTTTAAAATTCGTAATCATCATCCAGGCCACAACACTTGAATCTGGATGGGCTAATTTGGGCTTATATCCCATTCAGGGATGCTGGAACTTGTGGTTTTAAGCTAAGGGTGTCACGTGGTACACTAACTGCTTATAGGTTCATAGGTTCATAGGTTCATACTAGGCTATCTGCCCTGGGGCATTTAAAAGCCTAGCCCGATTGTGTTTGGCTTATGCCACCCCTTGATTTGAGTATACTGTGCCCTTTTTAAAGTTTAGTTTACTGTGCCTCTGTCTAATAGTGACACAGAAGTATTCTCCGGGACAAACCTACGATCCCCCATCCACTCATCAAGATTCTTCTTGAAGAGAGTCAGTGAGGTACTCTGCCTAACATGATTTGGAATTCTATTCCAGAGCGAAGGGAGCCTCTGGGTTATGAATCTGTCCCTCCAGCATGTTCTATTTATTTCTGTGCTGAGGTTCAAGTCCCTCAAGCACATGGCTCTAAGGGATTTAGATTTACTGAGGTGGAGCATGTCCATTAATTCTGGGTTGGACATAGCTTTATATGTCAGGCATAGATCACCTCAAAATAGGCGGTATGCAACTGAGTAGAGCTGGAGTTTTTTTAACCGAGCAGCATATGGCATCAGTTTGGGTCCCTTGATTCTCCTGGTGAGGTACTTTTGGGGTCTTTCTAATTGCTGCAGGTGTCTATGATGGGCCTGATGAGGGACGAATAAAGGGGCACGATTACCTCTCTTGATCTAGATGTGAATCCTTTCATGATGATTATCGCGGTGTTTTGTCTACAATCTATAAACAATGATTGTGGATGGCTTTACCAGAAGGTGTGTCATAGAAGGGAAAAAGAGTTTTTTGTGGCTGAGGCAGACAGGTAACTTAGAAAAAGATGAATATATATAAGTTGTCTAAATATGAAGCATGTAGCCAAACCACAGTCAGTGGCAGCTCCCCATGACAACTAATAAGGAGAGCTGCCACTGCCAACACCTCTTCAGGGAGTCAGATTCTGACTCTTCTTCTACAGAGAATTTTAAAGAGTATTTTCCAGGGGTTTACATGTTTGCACAAAGTAAGTCTGGATGGAGTCCTTGAATCCTGGAAATGGATAGGAGATGTTGTTTTGCAAGTCAGGAAATAGTGCAACTAATTCTGCCTGTATGGTATAGTGTGTTGAAGGTTAAAGTCCGGTATCTCTAAGTATTGTTTATTTATTCTGGCTATCTTTGGAAAAGAAATGTGTAATCAGTATGAAGGAATACTATGTTCACTGAAAAGACACATTGAACTGATTTTTAGAAACTGTATTTCACTATTGTGAAAAGATGGTATTTTGTGGACTTGCATTTACAATAGCCTTTTCTCTCCCTCTCCCTGTCTTTCTCTGGTGAGACTTCCAGCACCAGCGCTCCCTTTGGCTATTCCTTTTGAAAGCCTCCCTTAGAATGACCTTTTTTTGCTTTCCATTCTGGGATTGGGAGAGCTCCCTCTAGCTTTGCATACTTACGCATGTAACATTTGATGACACAAATCTTACCACTCTGGTGTGCTTCATCACAATATGCACACATATCTGAGAAAAAGTCATCCACAGAAAAATAGCACTATAAGTTAATGAAACTGCCTTTCTCGCTCTGTCAGACATTTCCAAGCCGATCCAAAGTAATGTGGTGGCCACACTCTTCCTTGGTTCATTGAAGGTGTCTGACACTGTTATAAACTGACAAACATTGGGATTGGACAAATTGAGATTACTCAAATTGGTCAGAAGACCCTTTGGGTCATCCATTTACCCATTAACAAATAAAATAAAAAAAAAATCTATTGTAGTCTACCTTCAGCTCTAGGCTTTGCTCAGATAGCATAGGCATGATGAAATATAAAATCTCTATCGATTATTTCCATAAAAGATACATTTGTGGAAAAATCATTGGAGACAAAACTTTAGATTTTAGCATGTCACAGTGTTATCAAAGGCTTTGCTGAATCATTTCAGGCATTATTTAGAGCAAATTACCTTTAGAAAAGCGTAAAATCTTGTCTCAGTGGTGCATTATTCTGTCAGAGCTGCAGTGTTATTTTGTTATTTAGCATATGAATAGATAATAGATGTAAACATTTCAGTAACAGAGTTTGCCACATTTTATAAGCCTATCTTAATGGTTGGGACATACTGAAACATAGGGCAAATTTAAATAGAGTAATAATACTGTATTTATAAAAGCACTCTTTCAGGAGCTTTTCTCCACATCTTCTCTGTGAAAGGGCCGCTGAACAAATGGACCTAGCCAGTTAAAAGTGAAATGAAAAGTTAAAAAATACAAAAATTTAATTTGGGCAATCTGCAAAAAGCAATGCTCTTAAACTAAAGTTTTTGCCATTAGTGTACACTTAGCTGTCTTTCACCTCTTATTTAAAGGGCTCTTTCTCAGCTAAACTATTTCAGTGTGATAACTGCACCATACAAAATATGTTTCAATAAATGGTTAGGAACAGGAATTTTATATAAACGGAACGATAATTAGATAGGATATGTCCTTAGGTTAAGAATATGATGGCATGAATTGTAATGTCCCCAAAATAAAGTGACACTAAATGTATTCTTTTTCCAGGGCTGCTGTAAATTACATGTATCCATTCTCTTCCTTTCTCCATATCCCTTTGCTGTGCCTGGCCTGCCTCTTCCACTCTCTCACTGAATATCTGCTAAACAGTGATATATTGTGCATGCCTCAGTACTTCATGTCTGAAAACAGCATGTTTTCTATTTCTTACCCATATGTGAGTGGCCCTGCATTTTTACTGATTGGTGTCACTGTTATCTGTATATCAACAGCATACATTCCAATAATGTCTTGCCTTAAAAATGCCAAGAAATGAAATCTGCACAGTGTGATTTTTCTGGTGATAGTTAATAAATACTGCATACAATGTATATGTACATGCAGGCATCCTTAATGGCATTGTTCTCTGAATTTAAGGTTGCTCCCTGTACTTCTGTCTGGGTTGTTCTTATGTCAAATATTTGCTTACTCTACTTGTTTTTAACCTTGGAAACAAGCATTCTAGTCTTGTCATTCTGACATCTCTGAAGAAAGAGTGTCTGTTTGTGTTTTCTTTCTGACTCCCTATTACTATTACTGACAAGTGAACCCACTCATCATACATTCTGCTGTCATACTGGTTTTCAGATTACAAAGTGCAGCTTGTCTTTCTTTAACTTTGGAAGGGAAATGTTCAGACAGTAAAGCAAACTATTATGGTCACACATTTGTGAAATATATGACAGTATTAATCATATATGTGTACTTTTATTTTTTCAGTGCATTGTATTATCTATGCCTTGCTTGGTTTAACATTGTGAGCATATCGGCATGACCTTTTGAAGATATATCAAAAAGTATAAGGGAAAATTTGTAAATTGTAATGCACCAGTAAGGAACAAAGTGATACCCCCTCCAATAAAAAAGATAGGAAAGCAAATCCTATTTTCTTGTGTTAATTCATACACTAGATTTGGAAGTAACAGGCTAATATATGCCTTCCCCGGGTTATTCATATTCATACACAAAGGGCTCTGCATTAATCATATTAAAAATACTAGGGTCTTGAGTGTGAATGCACGTCTAGGCTTCTGAAGATCATCAGGGATCATTAGCCTAATAAGTACCTATGACATTATGAATCACCCATCTACCACTCTACCACTCAATCATCTCTGAATTTAGGGAAGGTGTAGCTTAGTAGCAAAAAATTACAATTTTTTCAGGAGTAATTTATTGAATATATAACTAGGATCTATCATGCTGCAACTAGAACTACTGCTATTTACTAAGCAGAAACATGACTGAGAATATACTAATATAAAGGACCACATCACATGTCTGTTTAAAAATGCCATAATATGCAAAAATACACTTAGGTTGTGATACCTCTCAGCGTCTTAGCACAAGAAATCTGGGCAAAGCCTAAAATAATGGGGGATACAAAGGCCCAAAAATAGGGACAGATTTTAAATATTGCTCTTATAAACTTAGAAAGTTGATCAAATAACAGGATCTGTGTTGGTATGCATTTACTGAAGGATATACGGTCTGAATCTCAAATGTGTGTCATTATTTAGTGATTTCAATCATCAGTGATTGACAGAAATCCACATATTTTATGAGGAAGAAACCAAAAATATTTGGCAAAAATCTGGACAGTTGAGAGGTATGTGTGTGAGATGGTAAAGAGCAAAGCATAACAGGTGGGTTCATTATACTGGGGGAGGCTAGCAGTGAGGATGTTTGATCTGTAGGGGATCTATCATCAAACTGGAGTAAGAGGTGAGGGAGTTCAAAGTAGTTGTAGATGAATGAGGTAGGGGTAGCAATCAGAATTTACATACAACAGGTAATTCAGCAGACAACCAAGGCTCAGACACAAAAGCTGAGCAAGGTGAACTGAGGTTGAGGTGCAGACTGAGCAGGGTAGACAGGCTGGAAGAAATAGAATAGAGAAGGTAGGAACTTGGCCACAGGAAATTTGAAGAGGCAGAATATGACAGGAAGGAATCAGGAAAGAGAGAGAGGAAGAAGGGCATTTCTTAAATGGCTCTCAGGTGTTCACTGATCCACCCAGCAGTGATTTGACCTCTTACTTATCAACATCAGACCTATAGATCCCCTTTTTTAATAGATCTCCCATTGTACACCCAATAGGTTAGTGCCCCCTAAAATAGCCCCCTACCTGATACCCCCATCATTTTCTCTTTATCTGTGGAGATACCTGGTTCAACCATTGCATTATGGCCTATCAGTTTCCCTCTGTTTCTCCTGCTAGCTTGGTTGATATGCTTTTTTTGAGATAGTGCAGCAACTGCCTCATGTTCACTGACAATCCTTTACTCCTAAATCACTCAAGTACAATTTGTAAGATATGCTCCTACACTAAGAATCTGGAATCACTGATCTCTCGCACCCACAACAACACTAAACAGGTTGTCAACTGACACACCTTGACTCCTACTCATAATATGCACCCAACACATATAAACCTCAATTTGTGGAGGTACTGTCCAGAAACCTACCTAAACACCAGAGACCTCCAAAACACAAACATGTTGCAGTTAACACTATACCCCAGGCACCCAATACACATAAAAGCACTAGTACTAGTGTCTCACCAAATAAGCCCTTAAGATAATGTACATCAATTCCGAACTCAGCTTATTAGGCTGGGGTATTCTTTTTCCCAAGCCTCTGAGTATTGTTAATACTTGTTCCTTTCAGAGTTTATTCAGTATTTCTTGCACCGAAATGCACTTTGCGCCTTGTATGTATACATTTTTTTGGCTTGTTCTTAATAGTTGTATATGTGTCATTTATGTAATTCATACTTGGAGAGTCAATGAAAGTGGAGTCAAATTCCTTGTATGTGCGCATACTTGGCCAATATATGTGATTCTGATTCTGATTATAAGTGACTCTATAGTGAAACCAAATCAAAAACTCCAACAGAATGGCAAAAACAACATAAAAGCTATGACCAGGAAAAGCCAGGGAAAAGTAAAATACTCACTTTACTAATGAAATATATCCTCAGTTGTTAAAACCAATGATAAGTCCATGCAATGACCAAAAACGACACTGTAAACAGTGTAGGTAAGTGCTTTCTTCTTTCTGTCTTCTTCCATTTTCAGATAAATGAATTACTTGCCTACCCCCTCCCATATAATTTATAGCATTTTTTCATATGTGGGTGTGGTTCTTTACCTTTTGATTCCAGCTTGGGAAGCTTACCTATCATGTAACTGGCTTGTTACACCTGGTTGGCTATATACTGAGTACGAGTTTTGAATTCATTTATCTGAAGACGTTTTCTAAAAGGCAGACAAAAGCACTTACCTACAGTGTTTACAGTGTTGTTTTATTTTTTATGTGGACTTTTACTTGGTTTTACCAATTGAGGATATATTTCATTATTAAAGTGAGTTTTCTACTTTTCCCTGGCTGTTCCTGGTCATAGCTTTTATGTGACTCTATAGTGAGACATACAGATGCACCACTCCTGAGATTAAACAAGGAGAAGGTTACGGTCAGCTGTCTGGTGCAAGGGTTCGTCAGATAACACGTCTTTCAACAACAAATACAGTTATGACTCTGTCGTAGTTCATGTTGGTGTGAACTACTTGAGACAAAACTCTTTGGACTATAAGAGAGACATGATTGAGCTTTCTGAATATGTGTCCCAGGCAGGTATGTCCATAGCTTTAAGTAGCATTTTACTGTCACCTAGAATGATAACCACAATATAAAAAAAAAACATTGACTTCAGTAATTAGCTAAGTTTTTGTTGTCATTCTAAGGTGATCCAGTTCCTGTCAGCCTGGGATGACATGTTGGATAGACAACACTGCTTTGCCAGAGATGGACTTCACCTGGCACTTCTAGGCTTTCAGTTGCTGACTAATGCACCTGCCTCCCCATACTACCTTTTTTATGCAAGGTCACAAAAACAAAATTTCTAACATGAACACTAGTAGTTTAAATCAGAAATTGCAGCCTGGGATGACATGATGGATAGATTGTGCTGCTCTGCCAGAGATGGACTTCACCTGGCATCTCTAGGCTTTTGGTTGCTGGCTAAGGCACCTGCCTTCCACATAATGACACTTTTAGACAAGGTCACAAAACAAAATTTCCAATGTGAAAATATCAAACACAAAGAAACTAAGGGTCATGCTGCTAATCAGAAACTGCACTCTCTGGAGCACTCCTCTCCCTGGAAGATGTTGACATCTATGCAGTCACAGAAACCTGGTTCAAGGCCGCAGTAAGTACTTGCAAGGCTATAATGCCTTCCACACTTTCAGACTGCAAATTGAAGGTGTGAGAACCAAAGGAGGTGGAGTATCTATCTTCATTAAAGTTATAACTCCGTGGAGTTATTCTAAATCCAAATTACCATAGGTAAGACCCCCTTCATGTCATCACCAGTTACAGGTCCTTTTCCATGAACAAAGAAGCCCATACTGCTTATTTAGACCTACCTGGAACAATTAAAATGCAACCTAACACCCTGGTCATGGGTGATTTTAACTATCCCTCCATTAATTGGGAAACCTATGCAAGCCCAAACTCACTCATATAAAAGTTCCTGGACTTTGTTAACGCAAATGTCTTGGAACAAATAGTGTACCACCCCCCCATAGGGCTCAAATATTCTAGACCTAGTCCTCACCAGTATGAGTGACTGGTGTAATGCCTCAAGTGTAAGGTCTGCACTGGTTAAATCTGACCATAAATCAGTCATTTTTAAAGTAGAATAATACCAGAACTCCCTAATGGGGAGACCAGGCTAAAAAACCTAATCAAAGCTAACTATACCTTCCTATGGGATGGTATAATTGACTTCCAAGCTCCAGTTTCCACAGAGAGCATTGACAGCTATACTAAGGTATGCACTAATGCCCTATATAAACATCTACAGAAATGTCTAGGCCCAGCCATGCTTGATAGGATTAAAGCAAGATCCTTAAGAAAAAACAAACCCTCCTGGTGGACTTCTAGCATTAATGGATTATACCATTAGTGAAAGAAGCTGCTGTCTAAAAAAACAAAAATGAGAACCCAGAAGTGGAAGAGCATCCTCCTCGGCCTAAACAAGCAAATAAAACAACTCATAAAATCCTTAAAGAGCAACTATGAAAAAAATTTCGCAACCATTGCCAAGGATAACCATAAGGCTTTCTTCAGCTACTTCTGCAACCAAAAAGATTCAGATGTGTGTTGAACTAATTGTGGATGGTACCGTACACAGTGACCCTGTGAAAATTGCAAATCAACAGACAGGATTGACAAAAACGTAACCTTCCTATCCCCACCAAGCATACCACAAACCATGTCTTCAACATTACCTCCCAGCATCTTCAAAGAGCAAGTCATCAATGCTCTCTCCAATACTAAGAACACAGCCTCCATGGGACTAGATGACATTCCAGACTGCATTCTTAATGTTCTTAAACAAGAGCTAGCTACTCCACCCTATTCAACCACAGCCTGAATACTGGCTTTGCACCCATTGAATGGAAAGCAGTGACTGTTAACCCCCCTCCACAAGGGTGCCCCAGCAACAGACCTGGCTAACTATAGCCCTGTAAGCTTAACCATTTCATCTGTAAGGCAATAGAATGTATCATCACGGATCTCATAAATAAGGATATAGGTGACCTCCAAACTCTAGATCCATCCCAGTTATCAAGGGTAGGTCATGCCAGCTAAACCTGGTGGAGTTCTTTGAGAATGTGACCAGAGCCATAGATGAAGGCAAAGATGTGCACACAGCCTATCTTGACTTTGCCAAGGCCTTTGACACAATCCCACATTCAGGCATAATTGACAAACTAACTCAGTTAAATATCAACTCCTATGTTATCTGGTGGGTTGCAAACTAGCTCAGAGATCGACAGCACTCAGTCAAAGTGAGAGACTTCACCTCTACCAGCAGACCTGTAACCAGTGGGGTCCTCCAAGGGTCAGTGCTGGGCCCCCTTTTGTTTGGCATATACTTCTCAAATGTACATGCCAAAAGGGAGTGGCTGTGGCTAAGCAAGTTTGTGTATGACTGAAAATTAGCGCTATTACTGAATCCCCTAGTGATGTCAGTGTTCTTCAGAAAGGGCTTTCACAGACCAATGATTGGTGGCAAAGCCATGGTCTTAAACTAGACTAAAAAATGCATCATCATTCTCCTCTACAGTAAAATCAATACCCTGCTGATTATAACATTGACAATAATTCCCTAAGTACCAATTCTGTAGTGAGAAACCTGGCATTGCAAGTTGAGTGTGATTTCAACTTCGGCCACCATGTGTCTACTGTGATGAGGAAGGCATTCTGTGTCACTTACCTGATTAGCAAAGGCATCATCTCTAGAGCACAGAGGTTATAACTCCCCTGTACTCATCCCTCATTAGGCCTATTATTGAATATAATGCTCCCTTTGGTATGTACCATACCAGGCACCTGCATCAACTTGGGAGATCTCAGAAATTTCTAACTAAGAAAATTCAGAGTCTCCAGAACATGTCTTATACCGACAGACTGAAGTGACTGCCACTATACTCAGTAGTTCAATACTTAGAGGTGACATATGTCTGGCTTACAGGGCTATCTCTGACCATAATCTTATGAAAATGTTGTGCATCCATAAGTCAAATGGGACTAGAGTCACCCATTCAAGAGACCTCAGTCTAACCTAAGACATAACTAGTACCTGCTGGAGAGATAGATACATCTCTCAAAGGTTGCCACTCCTCTGGAATAGGCTTCCAATCCATGTCTAGCAGAGCACATCCATGACACTGTTTAAGTGCATCCTGTATGACTGAATGGGAAACTGTAAATTTCTGCCGGAGATTGCCTCGGCTTCTCTCCTGGACATGCGTAGTCCTTGGGTGTAGACGATATCTCTCTAGTATTGTATTGGAATTTAATGGCTAGGCTTGTAAAGATCCTCGGGTCAATAGCCTAATAACATGCTATGAACCTATGACCCTATGATTGTTAAAGCAGACATAACAGATGAGAAGCCAATGGGAGAAAGACAGGGAGGAGAAAAAGAAAGAAGCCATTAGTTTGATGGAACTTAGGGAGGTAAGTAGAATGTAACAGGACATGACAATAGTGGGTACTGCTTGCAGAAATACAACAGCTAGAATGCAAAAGATTTTAGGCTCAACACAGAGAGA
This sequence comes from Protopterus annectens, assembly GCF_019279795.1. Taxonomy (NCBI): domain Eukaryota; kingdom Metazoa; phylum Chordata; order Ceratodontiformes; family Protopteridae; genus Protopterus; species Protopterus annectens. Next base: position 756,511,067 of record NC_056746.1, read on the forward strand.
GTGACAGCTGTCTAGATCAGTGTGTACCACTAGGGTGCTGCGGCTGGAGAGGGAAACACTGCAGGTACAAAGATACTGACCTGAGTAGAAAGCAAAGCTTGTAAAGACAGCTAGTGTTATGGCAAAGAACAGTTACTTAGTCACTGTATAGCCAATAGCTGAGGGGCTTAGCAGTCTAGGAAAGGGAGGCAGAAGACATTAGGTCATAGTGAAAGCATTCTTACACAGTGGGTATACACATAAATCAAGAGGATGGGACTAAAGTGGATAAGAAGGGGGAGGGGAAATATGATGTGCTTCACACATGTACAAATAATCTTTTCAAAAGAGACTGCTGAAGTAATAGCAAGAAGAACCAGGAAATTAAGACACACATGCCAACTCAGACGGTAAAAAGTAATATTGTCAGAGGGGTTGTCAGTGCCAGCTAGCAGTTGATTGTGAGGAAGGACAGGATTAGGGATTATAATAGCTGGCAGTGGCAGTAGACAGAGAACAGTGAGTGCAGACTTATACCGTGCTGAGTGAACAGACAGCAAAAGCATAACGCATGTCTTCCTCCTAATTTTAAGTTTTCTCACTGATTTTCATGCAGCTTTAAATACAGAGGAGGATTCATAAAGGTTATCACAAAGTGTAGACTACATGTCTATTTAGTACAAACTTTCTGGGTGACTAGAAAGAACAGAAAATGTGGCAGGGATGTTCTTTAATACAGATCATGCATACACCGTGTACACTTAGTGTAGGGGTTATTAAATCTGGCCAATGATCTTTTTATTATGAAGAGGGACAGTGATGTGGAAAATTGTCTAGAAAGGTACAGCTCCATGACATGACCTTTAAACTGAAATTGGAGCAGGTCGGTCGTACAGAAGCAGGATATTCAGACACTAAGCAACTGAGTAAATAAAAAAGAGTATAACTGAAAAGTACAAGAATTCTGTAAGGAAGAGAGGAACAAGGACACTGCTGGTGTCCCAGCAATATGTGCCATTGGCAAGAGGGTTACAGCATGAGATGCCATCAGATTGATTGCTCTACAATGGAAGGGAGGAGAAGGATGGAAAGGACTAGTGATCTGTGTAAGGGAAGGTGTCAAATACAAAGTCAGACAGAAAGCAGAACAGGCTGCCACAAAGAGGACAAAGGAATAATGAGGGTCAGACAGTAGACATTTAGGGAAAAAAATTTTGGAGAAGGATAATGCAATGATATAGAGTATCAGCCCACAAATACATCAAGAGTGGTCGATGTGGAAGGGGTCGTGGGGGCTTGGACAGACGTCTGAAGATTTCAAAGCTCCCACTGACAGTGTTTTAAGCTGTGGTTTATTTTATTTATTTATTTTCTAATTGCCATAGTAAGAGAATCTACAGACATATGGCATGGAATCTAAGCAGAATAAGGGCTGCTGTTACTTATGGTTAAAGAAATATTATCAAGGCCAAAGCAAGGTGTAACACATTTTAAAATTTCCTTAAAATGCTAGTTAAATATGAATATAATTTATTGAGGTATTAAGAGGGTGGCAGAGTGGTACAGGATTAGCATTGTTGCCTCACAGTAAGAGGTTCTCTGGTTTGATTCTCAGCTGCGGTGCCTTCTGTGAGGTGCCTTCTGTGGGGAGTCTGCATGTCCTCACTGTGTTCACATGAGTTTCCTCCCACATTCCAAAAGCATGCATTAGGTAGATTTGACACACTGACCTGGCCATAAGTATGAGTGTGTGTGTGTGTGTGTGTGTGTGTGTGTGTGTGTGTGTGTGTGTGTGTGTGTGTGTGTGTGTGTGTGAGTGCTGTGCCTGACTTCAATTGCATATATGGGAGGAGGGTTGGATGCTGGGCTAGCATCTCATCCCTGTAAAATCTATAACCATTATGAAACAACACGTGCTGGAGAGCACTCATTGCCCGATGTGCTGAATGGCATGAAAACAAAGAGGGGTATTAAGAGTGAAAATGATCTGAGTGCAGTGCAATGTGGGATACAGAGCATTCAGACAAACATAGCAATGACTTGGGATATTATTGCACATTGTAATCTTTAATGCTTCCATATTAATAAACCAGTATGATTTTAGATATGTTTTTTATTTACAGGGTTAATTTGTTTGTTTATTGTTATGTTGTATCAATGAACTCAATTGTTCAGTCAGCTATTCTGCAAATGCCCACTTAATCTATTCACGGGTCACAGAAGAGTTGGGAGTCTATTCTGACATTCATTATGTGCAAAGCAGAGAGAAACTAATATGTTTTCAAACACCTTTATTGAATTGCCACTTGTGACATAGGCAAATTTACATTCATATAAAAGTAATCAAACTATATTAACATAAACATTATACTTCACATATATTGCTATATTTCATATAACCTAAGCAATATTACATAAATTGTTCAATTCCTGCATTTTTTTAAATAAGAAACATCTTCATTAAACCATCACTTACTAGAAAAACTAATCCTGAGTGGGGTGCAGACACACACACACACACACACACACACACACACACACACACACACACACACATATACTGTGCACATCAACAGGTATGCATTTTGGATAAAATATGATTTACAAATAAATGAAAACTGAAAATTAAATAAAATAAAATAAAATGACTTTCAGTATAGCTGATTTCTTTAATTTTATGTTTCAGTTTATTTCAAATGTTCCTTTTTGTTCATACAGAATTGTTTTTTTTTTTTTTTTTGCGCTTCCATTATTTTTTTATCTTTTACACGAAATCATTGTAATAGAATTTATATTTTCATGTATATCTTATTTTAGCCTAGTAGGATTTATATCATTCAAACTTGTAACTTCACATGGTCTATGTTAAATTGTATTAACTTCACAGTGCATCTGTGGTTCAACCATGACATTTAATTACACCTCTCAACCTCCTAGTGCAAGAAATGTGTACAAAGTCTAAAATACTTAGGGCGCAAAGGCCCAAAAATAAGGACATATTTGAATATTGCTATTATAAACTTAGGATTAGTGTTAGCATGCATTTTCTGAAGGATATGAAGTCTAAAACTCAAATTTATGTCATTACTTAGTGACTTCAATCTTTCATGATTTGCAAAAAAACAACACATTTTATAAGCAACAGATCAAAATATGAGGCATAAATCTTGACATTCTCTGAAAGTCTGGACACTTTAGTGGTATCCATTTAATAAAGATTTGAAAAAAATGTAAAAAGGAATGATGATAACCCTCAAAGGAGTTGATAAAGAAATCAGTGCCTACAAATATGACTTATAGGATGGAAAAAGGAGATATCTTCTTGTCTAGTAAGGTAAGTCATTTACAACTGAACATAAAAACACAATAACAACCTGCAATCCTAAGATGAACTTACTGCAAGTTTTTGAGGGGGAGATGGCATGTTTGTTTGATACAATAGATGACCTGAATGGTATCGTGAGAAGGGCCAAAGTTCATTTGCTGGAATTATTAGTGGATATGATAGATGAAAAGGTTTATCCTTTGTTCATGAAATGTTGTTACATAACTTGAATGTCCCACAATTGACTGTATAACAGAATCCATAATTGGGGAATTGTGGAAGTGCAGCTTGCCTGACAGAAGCTTTTTGTTTGTTCCATTCCTACACAGTTAAGGAATGTCTCCTGAGGCAAGCAATATTGTACAAATTATAAAGCATGAAGGACTTTAGATGAAAGTGTTCCAGGACTATTCAATCACTGTGAAAGAGGAAGGCATTTGGTGAAGCCTGAAAGGAGTTAGAATACCATGCAGCGGTATTGTGGATGGCCATCCTTGCAACTCTGGTATGAGTGGCAAAGGCCAAAATGAACCTTACAATAATCTGCAAGAAATACATAAGCAAGCAAGGAAGTGGCTACTGGTCTCATTCCAAGGAGATCCAGTGTTTGTCAGCTGGAGACAACATGATTGATAGACTGTACTGCTTTGTTTGAGATGATCTGCACCTGTCACTGCTAGGTTTTCAGATACTGGCCAAGGCATTAGCCACCCTCATAGTGCCTCTTTTAGGCCGTGCAAAGCCAACAGACCTACCAGCATAACAAATTCTTCTAATGCCAAGCTGAAGGTACTACTGCTCAATGCTAGGAGGCTTAACAAGAAATTGTATTCCCTGGCAGCTATCCTCACCCTGGATAATACTTACATCTTTGCAGTTACAGAGATGCGGTCCAAGGCTGAGGAAAGCACCCCAGCAGTGCAAGGTTACAGTGCCTTATCACACATTCAGGCCATCCTCTGAAACAGAAAAAATGAAAGGAGGAGGTGTTTCTTTTACATAGAAAACAACCACATCTCAAGAATTGTCAAGCAGGATGGCTCACTTGAGCTACTACATGTCCAGCTTACCAGAGGCAAAATACCCCACCATATCATTGCTAGCTATAGGTCCCCAACCAAGAGCCACGAAAACCACTCTGCATACCTGATGTTACTATAATCACTTACGATTCAGCCCAAAACACTACTCATGAATGATTTTAACTACTGTTCCATAAAATAAGAAACATACATGACCACTAACATGCAGACTCAGAGATTCATGGACCTTCTCAATGCAAATGCTCTGAAACAGCTTGTCTGAAGTCCCACTTGGGGCTCAAATATCCTTGACATATTACTCACAAACATGGGGCAGCATTATACCCCCCAGCATAATGTCCTCATTGGTAAGATCTGATAAATAATCAGTCTCCTTTGAAATAAATGTAATGATAGAACCCCCATCAAACCCAACTTACCTTCTATTAAGTGATAGCATGGGCAGATTTGCCCTGTTAAACTGTTTAAATAACTGCATAGAAAGAGCAATACCTAACTGAACTAAAACCAGGTCTAGCCAGAAAAACAAGTCACCCTGGTGGACCCCCTGGCATAAATAGACTATACAACAGAGGGAAGAAATTCCTGTCTAGAAGTAAGTGGGGGGGGGGTGCACAACAGAAAAATACAATCCCTCATTGATCTCAACAGACAAAATAGGGAACTATTCAAGTCTTCAAAAGCTAAATATGAGACTAAAATAGCCTCCCAAGCAAAGAATAACCACAAAGTATCTTTTAGTTGTGTCCGAAATGTTATGGCACTACCTATACTCAGCTAGAAGAAATAGCAAACCTGCTGGCAGATAATCTCAGCTTAAATTTCACCCCCTCATCAGGGTACCTATTAAATAGCTTGAAACATGACCTAGCAGACCAAGTCAGATCTCAATTTAACCACAGCCTCTAGACAGACTTTGTCCCAGTGGAGTGGAGGACAGCAACAGTCATCCCTCTGCACAAGGGGGAGGCATCCACTGACCCAGAAAACTATCACCCTATAAGTCTGTCTAACCTCACATGCAAGGATATGGAAAGGATAATCATGGACCTGATTAACAATGACATAGGAGATGTCCAGACTCTAGACCCAGCCCAGTTTGGCTTTGTCAAGGGCAGGTCTTGCCTGCTCAGTCTGGTGGACTTCTTTGAGAAGGCCATGGATGAGCGTAAGACAGTGCATGCTGGCTACCTTGATCTAGCAAGGAATTTGAAACAAAATCCCACTCAAGTACTGTAAAGGCTGCCAGCCCAGCTAGATAGGATTTTGTAGATAATTCTGTCATTTGTAAATATTAATGTAAGCCACATGCTTGTTATCTTAAATGTAAGAAAATTATGGTAAATGTTCAACTTCAAAAATGTAACCACATTGCACTCTGCTGGAGGAAAGCTGATAAGTCACCCATTGTATAATTGTTTGATCTCAAAACTTGTATCCGAGTTGTCTGAATGAAGGGATTCTTCATATTGTTTTGAGACCAGAGTTAATGGCTAGAATTTACATGTATAATGTCTTTTATTGCTCTGGCTTCCTGACCAGCTGCAAGATCAAAAGGGCTGTTACACTCTGAGTTTCTATTAGCCTGGGAAACAGAGAATAATGATGTAATCTGAAATGAGTCAGTGGTACTGTGTTATCAATTTAAGGACACAGAGAAAGAATCACAGCATTCTGCATTTGTTTCCAGAACTGACAAATCACCAGCACTGCTTTGCTCTATATGTAAGTTTATTTTAGAACTGTGTTTGCTCTTAGCTATAGATAGGAAATAGGAAGTCTACTCTAGCTGTTTTCTGTATTGATGTCATAACTTTTCTACTGTATTATTTTAAACATTTCTCTGTGATCTCTGAACTCTTGACTAGCACTGTGTAATAAGAAGCATTGTCTTTTGTTATTATTATTTATTATTAAATATTTTTAAACCTTTCAACTGTGGCTGTTTTATGTAGAGATATTTTAAGCTCTAGAGGTACATTGCATGCATATAGTGATACTCCAAAGAACAAAAACAAATAGTCTTTCAGGCAAACGAATTCACGAACCACAAACTTTAATATAAAGCGCTTTTCGTCATTCACGATGGAATAACTTCTTCAGATGAGTCTCACAAGACAAATCACTCTATATATACATAAAAATCTTATTCAATCAAACAATTAACTTAATTACCAAATTGTTAAATTAGTTGGTAGAGAAGTCTATTAAAAGTAGTATATACTATACAAGAAATTCTACAGCTCAACTAAGACATGTTTTCAAGATACATAAAATATGTCCCCATACAAGTATAAACTATATGGACATATCAATACAATTGTGTCAAAAAGAGAATAAAAAGTGTATATGTTTAAGAAACATTTTAAATGTAGAAACAAAAATAAAACCAAGAACAACAGTATAAGTGTTACATTTAAACTACCTACGGTGACATACTAAAAAGGTAACCAAGTATCATGAAATGATGACCAAAAATATAAATGATAACAATAATAGCAACAGTTTTTCACACCTATCTATTCAAGCTTCTAAGTTTTAGGAGGCATGTGATGTTACAGTGCTCATTTAACCCTGGTTCTAGAAAAGCATTGGTCCTGAATTGCCAGGAAAGTTCACGTTCTTCTAATATTAGGTTGTAAGGACCTCTTCTGCTGTCTAATTGGACTTGGTCTAACCCTATAAACTTAAACTGGTGATTCGGGAAAGATGCACTATGTTTTGCCAAAGCATTTTCAGTTTTCAGTTTAGATATGGCATTGACATGTTCGTAAATTCTGTCACGAAGGCGTCTTTCCGTCTTCCCGATGTAGAAACAAGTACAATTTGAGCATAGTGCAGCGTACACCACATATTTGGAATTACAATTCAGTCTGTGGTTAAGTTTATTTTTTTTTTTCGTTGATAGTATGCTTACAACCAGTTTTTATATATTTACAAATATTACAACTTCCACAACTGAAGGTTCCATTTTCTTTGCCTTTTTGTCTTATAACTTTAGTTTCTAATAGGGTTTTGAGGCTCTTTCCTTTTCTGAATGTTATTTTAGGTATGTCATTAAATATGGATGCACACTTTTTATCTAGTAATAATAAAGTCCAGTTTTTATACAAGATCTTTCTTATAATGTCACTTTCAAGACTGAAAGTCATGATGTATCTACTACAAGAGTTGTTGCTAGATATTTGGTGACTCTGGGTGGCTATGCTATTCCTATCTGGTTGGTCCACTTCAATATTAGATAAACTAATGTCTAAATAAGTGTTAAAGTAACTAGAAGATTCAGATGTTATTAGTTCTTCCCTACTAGATATACAGGTTCTCTCTCTCAAGATAGGTAAAATAACTCCGTTTTCTCTTTTCCTATTGACTTCGTCAAATATGTTGTTGAGGAACCACTTAGGGTATCCTCTTTGTTTGAACATATCCTCTAATAGTTTGCATTCACTGCTATAATCGTTGTCTCGAGTGAACATACGAGCTGCTCTAATTGCCTGGCCCTTGACTATAGCTTTTTTCTGTGTAAAAGGATGTAGGCTTGTGTAATGCAAGTAAGAGTTACAGAAAGTATTCTTCCTGTGTATTTTAGCAAAAAATTGTTTTTTGTCCTCGTCTTTAACTAAGGTTATATCTAAGTAATTAATGTTAAAATCCTGGAAGTCAAAAGTGAATTTCAGGAAGTTAGTGGTGGTGTTCAAGTAGTCAATACGTTTAATAGCCGTGTCTTTGTTGCCCTGATACAAGATAAATATGTCATCCAAAAAACGTGTGTAATATTTTATATTGGATGTATGTTCTTCCTTATTCAATAAGAAAGAGCCCTCCCAGTAGGCCATAACTATGTTAGCAAAGCTAGACCCTACTGGGGAGCCCATGGCTACCCCGCATTTTTGCAAGTACAATTCATTGTTGAATAAGAAATAATTGTTGGTTAGAATTATATCCAGCAGAGATGTAATTAAATAAACCTCATTACTGGGGGCTCCTTTTTTAACCAAAAATATATTAACCCATTCAAGACCTACATCATGTGGAATAGATGCATATAAGTCCACTACATCGATTGTAAGAAAGTTGTACTCTTCAATATATTCAGTTTGGTTAATCTTGTCAAGAAAAGCCCATGAGTCCTTACAAACTTGTGGTTCTGTTGTCAAATATTTTTTTAAAAGATTGTCCACAAGTTTAGCACTTGCATAAGTGATGGAATTCCGACCATTAATGAGTGGTCTAAATGATGGGTTAAGTAAGTCTTTGTGTATTTTCGGAGTTGCAAATAAGGAAGGTATTTTGGGCCACTCTATTTTTATGTAGTTGTACATGTCAATGTCAATGCAGCCTTCTATAAATAGATCACTAAAGTAACTTCTAATACGGCTATATGCTGTGTTGACTTCGTTTAAACTGACTTTTAAATAGGTTTCATTGTCTAAAAGGACAGATACTCTGTCAATGTAATCATTTTGGTCAAATAAAGCAAGACCCCCACCCTTATCAGGTTTAATAGCTCTCACATTGAGTGTCTTAAATAAGTTAAGGGAAGCATTTTCATCGACGGTGACATTACCTGCATGAGTGTTTTTGCAGAACAAGTTATTATTAGCATTTGCTAAAAACCTTAAGTCCAGTTCCATTATAGATTCAAACAATTGTAAAACTGGATGCAATGGAGGATTAAAGTCACTGGGAATATTATAAGCAGAGGTTGAACGTTCTGAATTACCAAGAAGTAAATTCAAGTTGAGCTTCCTTACAAATAGTTTCAAGTCTTTAATGTTCTGGACTAAGTCCATATGTCGATCCGGTATGAAAGTATTCCCTTTTGAGAGTAGCTCAACAAGGAAAGGATCTACTTCAATGCAGGAGTAGTTATAAATAAAAAAGTCTCCAGTTTGATTAGTAATAATTTCCGGTAGCTGGGGACTATTTACTACCTCCTCGGTCTGTTGAAGGGTCGCTTGTTGTTTTTTTGATACTGGTGGTTGTAGTTGTTAGTGTTGTGTTTGGGAATAGCTCCTTGACGAGTGTAATCCATATTTTCAGTAACATTGCCATAATTACGGTTTCCGTCACTTCTTTCTCTATTTCCCCTGAGTCTGTTGGCCCATGTATTTCTATCAGCATCTTGATTAACTGCACCATTTTCGCTAGAATGAGGTCGATCATTGATGAAAGTGACCTCTTCATTATCAATATCAGTTGAAAACTCACTGTCAGTAGTTTGAATAAGGTGACTAGTTTGTGACTGTGGTGGTTTTGGATAAGCAGTTCCATTACCATAAGCCAACCGGTCCCTGGTCATTTTTTTTACTTTTATTTATTCTTAGTCTCTCTATAAGTTGATCAATGGTGACAAACGATCTATCATATTCATATTTGTAACGAAGAAATTCTGAATGACCAAGTATTTCTAAATTGAGATCTGTAACTTCCTTAGACAAGTCAGAAACTTGTATACTGTAATGTTTAACCATTAGTTGTAATAATGCAATCCCTTGCATATCAAAAAATGCTAGTAGTTCCTTGTGCATATAGTGATACTGTCTAAGCCACTCCAAATAAGCCTTGCTGTTCGTCACACTTACCATTTGGATATTAATATTGCACAGTAATAATTGGACACCCTTTAATAAGGGCCGTATTAGTAGCTGATATTAGTGGTTGGTGGCAAGTGGTACTATCGTATAGTCTGGGTAGAAGGGGCATAGGTTCATAGGTTCATAGGTAGGTACTAGGCTATTGGCCCTAGGGCCTATATAAGCCTAGCCAAAAAGGTACCCTGGCTTTCACCAGCTAAGAAAATTATTTCCTGTGCCCCTGTCAAGCAGAGCCACAGAAGTGATCACCAAGGTGAATTTCCTATTTCTCATCCAATCATCAAGATTTTTCTTGAAGAGTGCTAATGAGGAGCTTTGTTTGATATAGATAGGTAGTTTGTTCCAAAGTATGGGAAGCCTCTGGGACAGGAATCTATCCCTCCAGCATGTTCAGTTAATTGTGGTGACAAGGTTTAGACCCTAGAGCATGTAGTTCAAAGGGATTGGGATTTCTTTAAGTGGAGCATGTCCAACAGCTCTGGGTTTGAAATAGCTTTGTATGTTAGGCAGAGAGTCTGAGTAGGTGATATGCGACGGAGTAAAGCTGGAGACAGTCTGCATGGGGCATCTGTTTGAGGCCGGTAATCCTCTTGTGGGGTATTTCTGCAGCCTTTCCAGTTGTTGTAGATGTCTTGTGAGGTACATACCAAAAGGGGCATTGTACTCTATAATGGCTCTGTTGAGTGATGAGTAGAGGGGAACAATTACCTCTTTTTTCCTGGATGAGAAACCTTTTGTGATGAGGTGTGCTATGTAGAAGGATTTCCTGACTACTGTTGCAATGTGATTATCAAAGGACAGCTGATGCCAGTCTGAAACCTCCACCACAAAGCTCACAATAAGGCGCTGCTGTATGAACAGTTTATTTAACGTGAAACAAAGTAAAAAAAGGGTTTTTTTTTTTAAAACTAATATGTTTTCAAACACCTTTTATTGGAATTGCCACTTGTATACAGGGTAAATTTACATTCATATAAAAGTAATCAAACTATATTAACATAAACATTATACTTCACATATATTGCTATATTTCATATAACCTAAGTACATATACATAAATTGTTCAATTCCTGCATTTTTTAATGTTGATCTTCATTAAACCATCACTTACTAGAAAACTAATCCTGGAGTGGGGTGCAGACACACACACACACACACACACACACACACACACACACACACATATACTGTGCACATCAACAGGTATGCATTTTGATAAAATATGATTTTATACAAATGAAAAACTTAGTGAATTAAATAAAATAAAATAAATGACTTTCAGTATAGCTGATTTCCTTTTAATTTTATGTTTCCAGTTTATTTCAAATGTTCCTTTTGTTCATACACAGAATTGTTTTTTTTTTTTTTTTATGCCCAGCTATTTTTTTTTATCTTTTACACAAAAATCATTGTAATAGAATTTATATTTTCATGTATATCTTATTTTAGCTCTAGTAGGATTTATATCATTCAAAACTTGTAACATCACTACATGGTCTATGTTAAATTGTATTAACTTTCTTACAGTTGCAAACTGTGGTTCAACCATGACATTTAATTACACACTTCTCAACCTCCTAGTGCAGAAATGTGTACAAAGTCTAAAATACTTAGGGCACAATAAAGGCCCAAAACATAGATACATATTTGAATATTGCTATTATAAACTTAGGATTAGGTGTTAGCACATGCATTTTCTGAAGGATACAGGAAGTCTTAAAACTCAAATTTATGTCATTACTTTTAGTGACTTCAATCTTTCAAGATTTGCAAAAAAAACAACACATTTTATAAGCAACAGATCAAAATATGAGGCATAAATCTTGACATTCTCTGAAAGTCTGGACACTTTAGTGGTATCCATTTAATAAAGATTTGAAAAATGTAAAAAAGGAATGATGATAACCCTCAAAGGAGTTGATAAAGAACAAATCCTCAGTGCCTACAAATATGACTTATAGGATGGAAAAAAGGAGATATCTTCTATGCTTGTCTAGTAGTAAGTCATTTACAACTGAACACATAAAACACAATAACAACCTGCAATCCTAAGATGAACTTACTGCAAGTTTTAAAGGGGGAGATGGGCATGTTTGTTTGATACAATAGATGACCTGAATGGTATCGGAGAAGGGCACAAAGTTCATTTGCTGGAATTATTAGTGGATATGATAGATGAAAAAAGGTTTATCAGCTTTGTTCATGAAATGTTGTTACATAACTTGAATGTCCCACAATTGACTGTATAACAGAATCCATAATTGGGGAATTGTGGAAGTGCAGCTTGCCTGACAGAAGCTTTTTGTTTGTTCCATTCCTACACAGTTAAGGAATGTCTCCTGAGGCAAGCAATATTGTACAAATTATAAAGCATGAAGGACTTTAGATGAAAGTGTTCCAGGACTATTCAGTCACTGTGAAAGAGGAAGGCATTTGGTGAAGCCTGAAAGGAGTTAGAATCCCATGCAGGGGTATTGTGGATGGCCATCCTTGCAACTCTGGTATGAGTGGCAAAGGCCAAAATGAACCTTACAATAATCTGCAAGAAATACATAAGCAAGCAAGGAAGTGGCTACTGGTCTGATTCCAAGGAGATCCAGTGTTTGTCAGCTGGAGACGACATGATTGATAGACTGTACTGCTTTGTTTGAGATGATCTGCACCTGTCACTGCTAGGTTTTCAGATACTGGCCAAGGCATTAGCCACCCTCATAGTGCCTCTTTTAGGCAGTGCAAAGCCAACAGACCTACCAGTATAACAAAATTCTAATGCCAAGCTGAAGGTACTACTGCTCAATGCTAGGAGTCTTAACAAGAAACTGTACTCCCTGGAAGCTATCCTCACCCTGGATAATACTTACATCTTTGCAGTTACAGAGATGCGGTTCAAGGCTGAGGAAAGCACCCCAGCAGTGCAAGGCTACAGTGCCTTATCACACATTCAGGCCATCCTCTGAAACGGAAAAAATGAAAGGAGGAGGTGTTTCTTTTACATAGAAAACAACCACATCTCAAGAATTGTCAAGCAGGATGGCTCACTTGAGCTACTACATGTCCAGCTTACCAGAGGCAAAACACCCCACCATATCATTGCTAGCTACAGGTCCCCAACCAAGAGCCACGAAAACCACTCTGCATACCTGATGTTACTATAATCACTTATGATTCAGCCCAAAACACTACTCATGAATGATTTTAACTACTGTTCCATAAAATAAGAAACATACATGACCACTAACATGCAGACTCAGAGATTCATGGACCTTCTCAATGCAAATGCTCTGAAACAGCTTGTCTGAAGTCCCACTTGGGGCTCAAATATCCTTGACATATTACTCACAAACATGGGGGAGCATTATACCCCCCAGCATAATGTCCTCATTGGTAAGATCTGATAATTAATCAGTCTCCTTTGAAATAAATGTAATGATAGAACTCCCATCAAACCCAAATTACCTTCTATTAAGTGATAGCATAGGCAGATTTGCCCTGTTAAACTGTTTAAATAACTGCATAGAAAGAGCAATACCTAACTGAACTAAAACCAGGTCTAGCCAGAAAAACAAGTCACCCTGGTGGACCCCCTGGCATAAATAGACTATACAACAGAGGGAAGAAATTCCTGTCTAGAAGTAAGTGTGGGGGTACAACAGAAAATACAATCCTCATTGATCTCAACAGAAAAAAATAGGGAACTAGTCAAGTCTTCAAAGCTAAATATGAGACTAAAATAGCCTCCCAAGCAAAGAATAACCACAAAGTATCTTTTAGTTGTGTCCGAAATGTTATGGCACTACCTATACTCAGCTAGAAGAAATAGCAAACCTGCTGGCAGATAATCTCAGCTTAAAATTTCACCCCCTCATCAGGGCACCTATTAAATAGCTTGAAACATGACCTAGCAGACCAAGTCAGATCTCAATTTAACCACAGCCTCTAGACAGACTTTGTCCCAGTGGAGTGGAGGACAGCAACAGTCATCCCTCTGCACAAGGGGGAGGCGTCCACTGACCCAGAAAACTATCACCCTATAAGTCTGTCTAACCTCACATGCAAGGATATGGAAAGGATAATCATGGACCTGATTAACAATGACATAGGAGATGTCCAGACTCTAGACCCAGCCCAGTTTGGCTTTGTCAAGGGCAGGTCTTGCCTGCTCAGTCTGGTGGACTTCTTTGAGAAGGCCATGGATGAGCGTAAGACAGTGCATGCTGGCTACCTTGACCTAGCAAGGAATTTGAAACAAAATCCCGCTCAAGTACTGTAAAGGCTGCCAGCCCAGCTAGATAGGATTTTGTAGATAATTCTGTCATTTGTAAATATTAATGTAAGCCACATGCTTGTTATCTTAAATGTAAGAAAATTATGGTAAATGTTCAACTTCAAAATGTAACCACATTGCACTCTGCTGGAGGAAAGCTGATAAGTCACCCATTGTATAATTGTTTGATCTCAAAACTTGGATCCGAGTTGTCTGAATGAAGGAATTCTTCATATTGTTTTGAGACCAGAGTTAATGGCTAGAATTTACATGTATAATGTCTTTTATTGCTCTGGCTTCCTGACCAGCTGCAAGATCAAAAGGGCGGTTACACTCTGAGTTTGTGTTAGCCTGGGAAACAGAGAATAATGCTGTAATCTGAAATGAGTCAGTGGTACTGTGTTATCAATTTAAGGACAGAGAGAGAGAATCACAGCATTCTGCATTTGTTTCCAGAACTGACAAATCACCAGCACTGCTTTGCTCTATATGTAAGTTTATTTTAGAACTGTGTTTGCTCCTAGCTATAGATAGGAAATAGGAAGTCTAGTCTAGCTGTTTTCTGTACTGATGTCATAACTTTTCTACTGTATTATTTTAAACATTTCTCTGTGATCTCTGAACTCTTGACTAGCACTGTGTAGTAAGAAGTATTGTCTTTTGTTATTATTATTATTATTAAATATTTTTAAACCTTTCAACTGTGGCTGTTTTATGTAGAGATATTTTAAGCTCTAGAGGTACATTGCATGCATATAGTGATACTGTCTAAGCCACTCCAAATAAGCCTTGATGTTCATCACACTTACCATTTGGATATTAATATTGCACAGTAATAATTGGACACCCTTTAATAAGGGCCGTATTAGTAGCTGATATTAGTGGTTGGTGGCAAGTGGTACTATCGTATAGTCTGGGCAGAAGGGGCATAGGTTCATAGGTTCATAGGTAGGTACTAGGCTATTGGCCCTAGGGCCTATATAAGCCTAGCCAAAAAGGTACCCTGGCTTTCACCAGCTACAATTATTTCCTGTGCCCCTGTCAAGCAGAGCCACAGAAGTGATCACCAAGGTGAATTTCCTATTTCTCATCCAATCATCAAGATTTTTCTTGAAGATTGCTAATGAGGAGCTTTGTTTGATATAGATAGGTAGTTTGTTCCAGAGTATGGGAAGCCTCTGGGACAGGAATCTATCCCTCCAGCATGTTCAGTTAATTGTGGTGACAAGGTTTAAACCCTAGAGCATGTAGCTCAGAGGGATTGGGATTTCTTTAAGTGGAGCATGTCCAACAGCTCTGGGTTTGACATAGCTTTGTATGTTAGGCAGAGAGTCTGAGTAGGCGATATGCGATGGAGTAAAGCTGGAGACAGTCTGCATGGGGCATCTGTTTGAGGCCGGTAATCCTCTTGTGGGGTATTTCTGCAGCCTTTCCAGTTGTTGTAGATGTCTTGTGAGGTACATACAAAAAGGGGCATTGTACTCTATAATGGCTCTGTTGAATGATGAGTAGAGGGGAACAATTACCTCTTTTTTCCTGGCTGAGAAACCTTTTGTGATGAGGTGTGCTATGTAGAAGGATTTCCTGACTACTGTAGCAATGTGATTATTAAAGGAGAGACTACTGTCCAACTGTGTCCCAAGGTCTCTAATGACACTTAGATGGAGAACCTGTGCCAGCCTTCCCCAGGAGCATCTGTGTTTTTGTATATAACTTGTATCTCAAAGTGTGTGTGTCAGCTACTTGGGCAGGGGCACAAAGCACTGGCTGGACAGAGATGGTGCTGGAGGTTTTAGCTTGACCACTTGGCTGAAATCTGGACCCTGTAGCTGTGCCAGTGGGGAGTCTTATTGGGGATCTGGAGAGAAAGGGTGAAACCAGCCTCAGACTGACTGTGATCTCTGTGTGCTCTTAAGGGAAATTGTGCTTTACTGTGTGTGTATTTGTTATCCTTCCCAATGTGGGCATCCCTCACTGGTGTTAGTGGTGAGGATTGTTGCTCCTTGATTTCTGGGCCAGTGCATGGGCATTACAAGTATTACAGATAAATTCATAAAATTGGGCATAAGCCTCTATGTCACCAGATAGACATATCGCCAGATGGATAGCCAATGGCTCACAGATAGGACACCTGTTATTAGACTGGCGGAGTCCACATGCAGCAAGAGGATAGTCACCAGTAGAGTACCACATAGTTCAGTACTGGATCCCTTCTGTTTTAAATACACTTCTCATATGTCAAGATATATGAGACTGACCAAGTTTGCTGATGGCTGCAAGTTGAGGACAACCATTGACTCCCCAAATGATGTTGATATCCTATGGCTAGGACTGGAGCAGACTAATGATTGGTGTCAGAACCATGGCCTCAAACTAAATGCAAAGTACATAATAATACCCTTTGGGGAATGAAATACCCCCAGCAGATTACAACATTGCTCCATAAGAGCGAACCCAGTGGTGAGAGATCTTTGTATTCTTATAGATAGTAATCTGAACTTTGGCCACCATGTGTCCACAGTGATGAGGAAATCCTTCTATGTGGCTCAGCTTGTAAGTAAGGGCATGGCATCCAGATCTGTATTCAGCCTTCATCAGACCAATAATCAATTAAAATGCACCCTTTGGCATATACCTCCCCAGGCACCTACAAAAGCTGAAGCATCCTCAGCGGTTTCTCACCAAACAAATACAGGGTATATCCAACATTTCATATGTGGACCAATTAAAAGCCCTATTACTGTATTTAGTTTCCAACCAATTACTGTGCGGTGATCTATGCCTGACCTACAAAGCAGTCTCTGACCCAGCCCTGATGGAGATGTTGCACATTTGAAAAAGTAACTGCATGAGGGTTACCTTCAGTAAGTATCTTAACTTGATCTCTGACATGAATAGATCATGGTGGAGAGACAAATAGTCATCCCATCTTCAAGCGCAATCTGAACCCATGAAAAGGATATCACAATTTCACTCCTGGGGTGAGACCCATGTCCCTTATGGAGACAATCTGTAAAAACTATCAAAACCCCACTTGCTGATAGGTTCATAGGTGTGTACTAGGCCAATACCAGAAGAGAGGTATTCTCCACTGTGTACTCTAATAGTCCAAGACAGCCCCAGTGCCTTGTGACTAAAATCATTTCTTTATATGATAGGCAAGGCCCTTACAATTGATACAGAATATATACCGATAAGAACAGAATAAAGTACTGACATTTGGAAGTACATGTGCATGTGTGAGGCCATTTATACATGCAATACATTCAAAGTGGCATGGCAGTATTATAAAATATATTTTCAGTTTTTCAAGCAAGCCCAAGTCCTTGTCTATGGGTATGACCACAAATTATATAGGTCAAAAAAGGCTTAGCACCCTTCCCTATGAGGACTGTTCCAGTTACTCTGTGCCTTTTTCAATGAAGGTAGACACATAACCAGTACCCACTGAAATGTAATTTTGTTTATCCTGGTCTACCCTGTCTTGGAGCACAGCACTGTAGCTATCTGGTATCCTGGGTTTGTGAATAAGTACCGGTCCAGACTCAAATAAGTCTTTTGAAGGAAAGATCTTTAGGTCATTGCTAAAGCTGTGACTGAATAAGATTAACTGGTGTTATATATGCATTTAAATTGCACACAAGCAAAGTGTAAGGAAAGCTATGTGACTCATGACAGTTACTGTACTGTTATGGTGGGATGCTGTCAGGTATACATAAGCAACCAGTGGAGTGTTGAATGCTAACGGACTAGATATTTTTTTGTACAAATGTGATTGCCCATTTGTACTGAATTGCATTCACAGTAATGAGCTGATGATTAATGCTGCTGTAGACACAACATATATTTCCATTCAGAAGAGAGGTGCTCTTCACTGCAAATTGAAAGACAGTAGCACCTGTCCCTGTCCTATCATTTGGTGTCAGCAATGCATTTTTGATTTTTGTCCATGTGTTTACATAATATTTCACAAAACTGATGAGTTAAAATCCACTAGGGAGTTATGGACAAAGAAGGTCAGATGGAGTAGACTTAAGCTGATTTGACAATGAAGGTTGATAGCCATGGAGATGTTCCATCAGAACAAGTTAGGAATGTGAAAGCCTTGCAAAAAAAAAAAAAAAAAAAAGAAAAGAAATAATAAAGAAAGGGACTGTTTCTACTACCACTAATATTAAATACTGGTCAAAATACTTCACACCACAGAAGACAAAATATGGGTAACGATCAACAAGGAACTGAACAAACTCATCTAGGATAGTAAAAGGACTTGAGTAAAATGGAAGAAACTAATTTTCCATCCAGATCTAGTGGGTCTGACCCTACTGAATTTAAAAGGGTACTTTTCAGCCATGCAATAAATACTAGTAAATGTAATGCAGACAGAGGGATTTGCTCCCCGATTGAAATGTTTTGGATTCAAATGTGGAATAGAAATATTATTAACCATTGCAGTGTATGATATGCAGATTGCAAAATAAGAATTCATAAGCTCCCAGTGACTACGGAACTGGACAAAAGAAATTAAGCCAATAGGAACATACTTGACTAGGAGGCAAATAGACACATGGTAAGTGTGAGGTATAACTGGAGAATAATGGCTAAAGAATATAGATATTAGGAACAATTGGTGATGGAAGATAAAGTATTATCATGGAATAAGGTCCAGCAAATATCCATATCATTGAAAGGATGTGATTAGATTAATTGGCAATCATAAACACTTCAGAAAGTTCCTTCATAACCATCCAATTAACAAAAATAAATACAAGTGCTTTGGAAATACATATCCTTTTACATCTGTCTTCACCACTTGCAATTAAGTGTGAATATTTATGTTTTTCTGTTAAGGTATCTCCTTTGTCCTTTGGTTTTGCCTTTCCATATCTGTTATATAGCACTGCAAATCTTTGTATTCACTGTGATCTGTGGAAGTGTTTTTTACATATCTGCTGAATGGCTTATATACATTTCACCTCAGTTCATTTTAACTGCAAGTATCATGTATTTCATTATCAAATTTATGATTTTTCTTTACAAGTATTTGGCATGTTTCTAACACGTAATACTTAATACTTTATATTTACACTGTTTTAGGATACTTTTTATTTGTTCATTAGGTCAGGACCATGGCAGAAAAGGGTCCTTTGATCAGCCATTCAACATGGTTAACAAATGTAAAATAAAACAAAATAAAATAAATACATTAAAATAACTGGAGAGATTGTCCTACCAAGGGCTGATAAATGAATACAGAGGGGAAAGGAACAGAAAGTGAATGGAGGATGTGCCTGAGTTGGTGAATTATTTTATGGATCTAAGAACATCATTGGCAGAGATTGTAAGAAGCATCATGATAAATATAAGGACAAAAAATTACTTCACAAAGGTTTGGGTGAATAAATTACATATACAATTTATAAGGAAAGAATAGGAGGAAATAAGTGGGGCCAATAGATATTGTACTAAAGATCCATTAAGTTAAGTAAAATGTTCTCAAATGTAAGGAGTTACTGGAGGTGCTGAAGAGAGCAGAATGTCTATTAGAATCTTATTCACTGGGGTTTCTTGGGACTAATTAAAGAGACAATAGAAGACATTAAAACCTATGAACTAAAAGTATTATGAGGAGGCAAAAATAAATGCCTTACACATAAATTGCAGTTGTTGGATCTAAGTTTGCAGGAGGTAGATGGAGGAAAAGGCTAAAGATAATTGTCAGGCTGGAAGATCTATAATTAGGTGAAGGAGAACGAGATAAAAAAAATGGAGCTTATGTCACATACAAATATTGAACTGAGCTCCTGTAATATATTATTATATACTTGGAATAGCTTCTGTAGCTTACCCTGAACTAGCTTGAACTGTTTTTTAACTGTTTGCTGCATTATTTTAAAATCTGCACTTAAAGTTACATTTTAGTCAAATTTGATCGAAAGTTTGTTTGTTTGTTTGTTTAATTTAACTGTGGAGGCTGCCCACTAAAGTGTGCTAGCCTGTGTAACTAATTTATCACTGTTTCTGCATTTTCTGTGTGTTTCTACCAAAAAAACAAAAAAAAAATAATCCTTGTTTTCCCGCCTCTCCTCAACTAGTTTAGACCAGTTTACAGGCATTGCTGTATTCTGGGCTGTGGTGTAGTTCCTGTGTTGTCCATTACCTTACTTGGATAGAAGGAAGTTTCTTTGCTCACCAGTGGGAGTGGGGAGCCTTGAGCAGCCTACCTGTCCCTGTAGGGAGTGACCTCAGCACAAGAAGCTGTAGTAATTGGTTGTTTTGGACCATTTCTAGCTCTTTTGTAGTTCACTGTTTAAAATCCGCCTCTGTGCGTTTTTTTCTGGCTATACTGCTCAGACAAGCTCCGCAGGGTTCTGCAGAGTGGTCCTAGCAGCAGGGAACTCAGAAGAGCGACTACTTTCTGGATTTAAGTATCTTTGCTTTTTTCACTTGGAATAGCTTCTGTAGCTTACCCTGAACTAGCTTGAACAGTTTTTTAACTGTTTGCTGCATTATTTTAAAATCTGCACTTAAAGTTACATTTTAGTCGAATTTGATCAAAAGTTTGTTTGTTTGTTTGTTTAATTTAACTGTGGAGGCTGCCCACTATAGTGTGCTAGCCTGTGTAACTAATTTATCACTGTTTCTGTATTTTCTGTGTGTTTCTACCAAAAACAAAAACAAAAATAATCCTTGTTTTCCCGCCTTCCTCGACTAGTTTAGACCACTTTACAGGCATTGTTGTATTCTGAGCTGTGGTGTAGTTCCTGTGTTTCCCGTTACCTTACTTGGATAGAAGGAAGTTTCTTTGCTCACCAGTGGGAGTGGGGAGCCTTGAGCATCCTACCTGTCCCTGTAGGAAGTGACCTCAGCACAAGAAGCTGTAGTAATTGGTTGTTTTGGACCATTTCTAGCTCTTTTGTAGTTCACTGTTTAAAATCCACGTTTGCAAAGCTTTATGCCGGGTTGCGATAGGTTAAACAAGGTTAAACTTTTTCTGGCTCCACCAAGTCTGCTCTTCAAATTTTCCCTTAAGAAAGCTCTACTCTTAGTATAACCAGACTACTCACTATATTATAAGCCTAGCACTTGTTCTCAATACTTCTCTACTAAGTAAGCACTCTCGTACTAAGTAAAGCACTACATCTACTTACCACCCCTGTGAATATCCACTTCCCTTAAAGGTACAGCACTCCCTTATACTGTTCTAGAATGTCGAGTGGTAGATTACTGGCGTTGTCTCCAATTCAGCTGGTCAATCTGGGTATCTTGAAACAATGCTACAATTGTCTCATGTACACAGACAACCCTCTCCTCCTCCCAACAAACACAAATACATGTCAGAGATGCAACTATATAGCCAAACTGGAGGCTGAACTCTCTCAACTCAGGGCTGGCATGACCAGATAGGAGGAGATGGCAACCACACACACAACAATCCCAGTCCCACATAGACCTACCACAACTGCAAACCAAACACATAAAAACACAAAGACATACTCAGAGGCTCTAATAAAAAACTTACCAAAACAACAGAGGCTCCCAAAGCAGACATCCAAAAATCCACCACCTCAAAACAAAACATATGCAACACATACTTCAATAAATCAGTGTGTCAACCAATCACAGCCCTTAAGGCCAAGCACCTTGCCTGATACACTAGTAATAGGTGACTCTATAGTCAGATACACTGATGTCCCGCTGACCAGGCTGAACAAGGAGAAGGTGACTGTGCGCTGTCTATAGGGAGCTAGGATCCGCCACATAACACACACACTCACGTCACTCCAAAGCAAGTACAAATATGACTCTGTCATTGTCCATGCTGGTGTGAATGACCTGAGACATACCTCCCTGGACTACATGAAAAGAGACATAGAGGAGCTCTCCGATTATGTAGCCCAGGCTGGTATGACCCTGACCCTGAACAGCATCTTGCCCTCACCAAGAATGATACCACAATACAAAGACAAGATGATCAGCTTTAACAATTGGCTCAAGTACTGGTGTCATTCTAAGAGGATCCAATGTCTGTCTGTCTGCCTGGGATGACATGTTGGACAAGCCACGCTGCTTCGAAAGGGATGGCTTACACCTGTCACCACTGGGCTTCCGGATATTGGCAAAGGCTCTTGCCACCCCCATAGTGCCTTTTTTAGGCAAGGCTCAAAAGACAAACCCACCTCCTTAGAAAACAAAAATGGAAAAAAACTAAGGGTAATGCTGCTCAATGCCAGAAGTCTAAATCTCAAGATGCAGGCACTTGATGCACTCCTCAGCATGGAGAACATCGACGTCTGTGCAGTAACTGAAACCTGGTTCAAGGCTCCTGAGAGCACCCCAGTGCTACCAGGCTATACCTCGTATCATGCTTTTCGGCCCCTAAACCCGGCCAAACCACAAAGGAGGGGAGTGTCCATATTCATCAAGGACACCCACACCTCCAGGTTAGTAGCAACACATGAAGCATCAGAGACCATACAGGTGCAACTAACCTGTATGCAAAACTGCTATACAACTGGTAGCATGTTACAGACCACCCTCCCAATCTCAAGAACCCCACTCAGCCTTCCTGAAGACATTGGAGGATATGAATGTATCACAAAATACCATCATACTGGGAGACTTCAACTAACCAAACATAGATTGGGTACATTATTCTAGCCCTAATACCCTAGCCCAAAGGTTCCTGGAATTCACAAATTCAAATGCATTGGAACAACTAGTCACCTCTCCCACTAGGGGAGATAATATACTAGACCTGATCATCACAAACATGGGGACAAAATTCTCCACACCGGAAGTATACCCCTCACTAGTGAGATCTGACCACAAACTAATCACCCTGGATATACATATCCCACCTCCACCCCCAGCACAAAAGACCACAGTGAAAAACTTCTCAAAAGCAGACTTCACTCTTCTTAAGACTGAGATGGTATCCTTTAAGCCCACTGTGCCAGTGGATACCACATCCCACAATGCCGAATCCTTCACAAATGCTTTCTATGGACATCTCCAAGAATGCATGGATCATGCTATCCCAAACAAATCCAAGTCCCTCTCCACCAAAGGTAAGCATCCTGTCTGGTGGACCTCAGCCATAAACAAATTGTATAACAAAAGAAGGAAGCTACTGCACATCAGAGCAAAATCCCATGAAGGGAAGACATCTCTGATCAACATTAGGAGAAAACTACGTTCTCTCATAAAAACATCCAAGGCCAACTTTGAGAGAAAAATCGCTAAGGACACTAAAGATAACCACAAAGCCTTCTTCAGCTATGTTAGAAACCTGGGCGGAAACCCTCAGATATGCTCAGAGTTGGTTCAAAACAACAAAAAATACACTGAACCCACAGATATTGCCAACATTCTGACTGACAGGTTCAGTGCAAATTTTTCCCCTCCTTCACCCCCAAAAGAAGAAATACTTATCCCAGCTGAATGTAATCTCCCTGTCATCTCAGATGTCCAAGTGAGAACCGCCCTAAACAAAGCAAAAAACACAGCATCAATGGGACCTGACGGTATCCCGGGTTGCGTGTTACGTTAACTCCAAGAGGAGCTAAACCCTCACATAAAAATGCTATTTAAACTTAGCCTTAATTCGGGATATGTACCTGAACACTGGCGTACAGCAACAGTGGTCCCACTCCACAAGGGGGGTGCCTCTACAGATCCTGGAAACTGCCCCCATAAGCAATCCAGCCTGGTCTGCAAAGCTATGGAAAGAATCATTATGGAACTCATAAACAGAGACATAGGGGACCTACAGACACTTGACCCCACCCAGTTCGGCTTTGTAAAGGGCAGATCCTGCCTTTTAAACCTGGTTGACTTTTTCGAAACAGTCACTAGAGCCATTGATGAAGGCAAAGCAGTCCATACAGCATACCTGGACTTGGCTAAGGCCTTCGACACAATACCCCACTCAGGCATCATAGATAAGCTCAACAGCTTAAAAGTAAACCCTTATGTCACTAGATGGGTTGCAAACTGGCTAAAGGACAGAACCCATAAAGTTAAAATTGCTGGAGCAATGTCAGACTCAAAGCCAGTCACAAGTGGTGTCCCACAGGGATCTGTCCTGGGACCCCTCTTGTTCGGCATTTATTTCTCAGATGTTAAAGCAAACATGGGAGGGCTGTGGCTGACAAAGTTCGCAGATGACTGCAAACTAGGTGCCATAGTCGATGCACCAGCAGACACACATATCCTACAAAAAGGCCTCACAGAAACGGACAACTGGTGCTGGAGTCACGGCCTTAAACTAAATGCCAAAAAATGTATAGTCATCCACTTTGGGAAAAACAAAGTACCCACAAATTATCACATAGATAGCAACCCACTGAGTACGGAAAAAGTAATCAGTGACCTAGGGACCCAAGTCGACAGCGACCTCTCATTTGACACCCACGTTGCCAAAGTGGTTAGAAAAACATTCTACCTTGCACACCTCATCATGAAGGGATTCACATCCAGATCCAAGGATGTCATTGTACCCCTATATTCCTCCCTCATCAGACCCATGATTGAGTACAATGCCCCATTTGGTATGTACCTCACCCAGCATTTGCAACAGCTGGAGAGACCACAAAAGTACCTCACCAAGAGGATCAAGGGTCTCCAACATATGTCTTATTCTGCCAGACTAAAGAAACTTCAGCTCTATTCAGTAGCATACCACCTGCTCAGAGGTGATCTCTGCCTGATGTGCAAGGCCATGTCCAATCAGGATCTGATGGACATGCTCCACCTCAAAAAATCCAAATCCATCAGGACCATGAGAGCTAAAGACTCAAACCTCGGCACAAGTATGAATAGGACATGCTAGAGGGATAGATTCATAACCCAGAGGCTTCCCATGCTTTGGAACAAGATCCCATTTCATATTAGGCAGAGCCCCTCACTGACTCTCTTCAAGAGAAATCTTGATGA
>NC_056746.1:756851712-756874212 GCF_019279795.1 Protopterus annectens
GCTTTTGCGAGGTCCAGGTAGGCTATGTGGACCACCTTCCCCTCATCAATGGCCTTGGTGACTGTTTCAAAGAAATCAAACAGGTTTAAGAGGCAGGATCTGCCCTTAACAAAGCTGAACTGGGTAGGATCCAGTGTCTGTAGGTCCCCAATATCTTTATTTATGAGGTCCATGATGATCCTTTCCATAGCTTTGAAGACTATGCTAGTCAGGGTTATGGGGCGATAGTTTGCAGGATCCGTCGAGGCACCACCTTTGTGGAGAGGGACCACTGTTGCTGTACGCCACTCTTTGGGTACATATCCTGTAGTAAGGCTAAGATTGAACAGTAGTTTTATGTTTGGGTTTAGCTCATCTTGGAGTTCATGTAGGACGCAGCCTGGGACACCGTCTGGTCCCATTGATGCTGTGTTTTTTGCTTTGGAGAGGGCAGCTCTTACCTGAGAATCTGACATGTCAGGGGGGCAAAACTCTGCTAGGATAAATATTTGCCCTTTTGGTGGGGAGGGGGGGGGAGAAGTTTGCGCTGAACCTGTCAGCTAGGATGTTGGCAATGTCTGTGGGTTCAGTGTATTTTTTGTCATTTTGGACTAATTCTGAGCATATCTGGGAATTCCCACCCAGGTTCCTAACATAACTAAAGAAAGCCTTGTGATTATCCTTAGTGTCCTGTGCAATTTTTCTCTCGAAGCTGGCCTTAGACGATTTTATGAGTGCCCCTAGTTTTTTG
This sequence comes from Protopterus annectens, assembly GCF_019279795.1. Lineage (NCBI taxonomy): Eukaryota > Metazoa > Chordata > Ceratodontiformes > Protopteridae > Protopterus > Protopterus annectens. The sequence continues at coordinate 756,852,443 of NC_056746.1, forward strand.
CTAATACTGATTAGAGATGCCTTCCCTTTTTAGGATTTTGCTCTATCATGTAGTTGTTTCCTTCTTCTATTGTATAGTTTGTTTATGGCTGTGGTCCACCAGACAGGACGTCTGCCTTTGGAGGATTGGGTCTTGGTTTTATTTGGGATTGCATGATCCATGCATTCCTGAAGGTGTTCATAGAATGCGTTTATAAAGGATTCTGCGGTCTGGGCTGTATTTTCCACAGGCCCGGGGGCTTTGAAGGATTCCACCTCGGTTTTGAGGAGTGTGAAATTTGCTTTAGAGAAATTTTTCACTGTGGTTTTCAGGGCAGGCAGTGGAGTCGGGATGTGAATATCCAATGAGATTAGTTTATGGTCTGATCTTACCAGTGAGGGATACACTTCTGGTCTGGAGCATAGAGTCCCCATGTTGGTGATGATCAGGTCCAGTATGTTTTCCCCTCTTGTGGGAGTGGTAACAAGTTGTTCCATAGCATTTGAGTTTATAAATTCTAGGAACCTTTGGGCTAGGGTGTTGGAGCTAGAGTAATGCTCCCAGTCTATGTTTGGGTAGTTGAAGTCGCCCAATATAATGGTGTTTGGAGAGACCTTCATATTTTCCAGTGTTCTCAGGAAGGCCGAGTGGGGTTCCTGGGTTTGGGAGGGTGGTCTGTAGCAGGCTATAAACTGGAAGGCAGTATTACCCACTGTTAGTTGCACATGGATAGTCTCTGATGCTTCGTGCTGTGCCACCAACCTGGAGGTGTGGGTATCTTTGACGAATATTGATACCCACCTCCTTTTGTGGTACGGTCCAAGTTTTGGGGCCAAAACATGGTATGAGGTATAACCTGGTAGTGCTGGGATGCTCTCTGGAGCCTTGAACCAGGTTTCTGTTACTGCACAGATATCGATGTTCTCCATGCTAAGGAGAGTTTCGAGTGCGTGCATCTTGAGGTTTAGACTTCTGGCATTGAGTAGCATTACTCTTAGTTTCGTATCCCTTGTGATACCTATGGAGGTGGGTTTGTCTTTTGAGCCTTGCCTAAAAAAGGCACTATGGGGGTAGCAAGAGCCTTTGCCAATATCCGAAAGCCCAAGGGTGACAGGTGCAAGCCGTCCCTAGTGAAGCATCGTGGCTTGTCGAGCATGTCATCCCCGGCTGACAGGCATTGGATCCCCTTTGAATGACACCAATACTTAAGCCAATTGTTGAAATTGATCATCTTGTGTTCATATTGTGGCATCATTCTTGGTGAGGGTAAGATGCTACTCAAGGTCAGGGTCATACCAGCCTGGGCTACATGCTCAGAGAGCTCCTCTATGTCTCTTTTCATGTAGTCCAGGGAGGTACGTCTCAGGTCATTCACACCAGCATGGACAATGACTGAGTCATATTTGTACCTGCCTTGGAGTGACCTGAGTGCTTGTGTTATGTGACGGATCGTAGCACTCAACAGGCAGCTCACAGTGACCTTCTCCTTGTTCAGCCTGGTGAGTGGGATGTCAGTGTGCCTGACGATAGAGTCACCTATTACAAGTGTATCAGGTGTGTTGTTTAGCCTTAAGGGCTGTGACTGTTCGGCACACTGGCTTTGTAAGCTATGTGTTGCATGTGTTTTGTTTTGGGGTAGCGGTTGCTTGGGTGTCTGCTCTGGAGGTCTCTGCTGCTTAGGCAGATTTTTATTTAGAGCCTCCGAGTATGTTTTTGTGTGTTTATGTGTTTGGTTTGCTGTCGTGGTAGGTCTATGTGAGACTGGAATTGTAGTGAGTGTGGTTTCCTTCTCTTCCTGACTGGTTTTGCCAGTACTGAGTTGAGAGAGCTTAGCCTCCAGTATGGCTATATGGTTGCATCTCTCACATGTGTTGGAATTTGTTGGGAGGAGGAGAAGGTTGTCTGTGTACATGAGGCAGTTGTAACATTGCCTCAAGATTCCCAGATTCACCAGCTGGACCAGAGAGGAGATTGACAACTGACCTTTGGACATGCTAGAATAGTATTGGGAATTCCTTTATAATTGAAAAAAAAGGGCCAATGGGGAACGAGGTACTCAAGGGGAGTTTGTGGGGTGTAGTGCTTTTAATATTTTAGTGCTGACTTATATAATTGCTTTAGTGAGCAAGAGCCAGGTAACTTAAATGCAATGTGTTTCAGGTAACTTAAATGCAAAAATGACAAACAGTAACTTTCTTTCAAGTGAAACAAGGAAATAAGTACAGTAAGCAATGCAGATATTACTAGGGATCCACAGAAGCGCTGAAAAGCCGCATTTTAGGTGGAATTAGCGTTTCAATGACATAACAAGCAAACAAACAAGCAGCATACAAATAAAGCTAGATTCAGCAGGCCTGGATCTAGTCTATGCTACAGCAAACAAGGAGTATGAATTTCTCTAAGAAACAGTTCAAATATGCAGGCACTATAAGCCTTTAACCAGAAATTCCCAGCTCAGAAGAGCAGAATCCAGCATCTCCTCCCACAAGAGTGCAGACCACAAACCTTCTTAATGTAAAATAACTGGCCTGAAACCCAAGTGCTTAAACCAGAACTAATACATTTTTAGAATAACAGGCACTGACCCTTCAATCAGCAGTTCACAACTTAGAAGGATGTAAGCTACCTGTACTGCCACCACAGTGCAGGCCACAAACCTTCCTAATGTAAAACAACTGGTCTGAAGCCCAAGTGCTTAATCCAAAAGACTTAGAATGATAGCTACACTTTAATCAAGTTACTACCAAGCAGTAATAAATACAATTGAATACTTTAAAGAATGCCTGGATTAGTGATCAAGTTATACAAACAAAGCTAGATTCAGCAGGCCTGGATCTAGTCTATGCTACAGCAAACAAGGTGTACCAATTTCAGTAAGAAGCAGTTCAAATATGCAGGCACTATAAGCCTTTAACCAGAAATTCCCAGCTCAGAAGGGCAGAGTCCAGTCTCTCCTCCCACAAGAGTGCAGACCACGAACCCTTTTAATGTAAAATAACTGGCCTGAAGCCCAAGTGCTTAAACCAGAATTAATACACTTTTAGAATAACAGACAATGAGCCCTCATTCAGCAGTTCCTAACTTAGAAGGATGCAAGCTACCTGTTCTGCCACTACAGTGCAGACCACAAACCTTCTTAATGTAAAACAACTGGCGTGAAGCCCAAGTGCTTAAACCAGAATTAATACACTTTTAGAATAACAGACACTGAGCCCTCAATCAGCAATTCCCAACTTAGAAGGATGTAAGCTACCTGTCCTGCCATCACAGTCTAGGCCACAAACCTTCCTAATGTAAAACAACTGGTCTGAAGCCCAAGTGCTTAATCCAAAAGACTTAGAATGATAGCTACACTTTAATCAAGTTACTACCAAGAAGTAATAAATACAATTGAATACTTTAAAGAATGCCTGGATTAGTGCTCAGGTTATACAAACAAAGCTAGATTCAGCAGGCCTGGATCTAGTCTATGCTACAGCAAATAAGGTGTACCAATTTCAATAAGAAGCAGTTTAGATATGCAGGCACTATAAGCCTTTAACCAGAAATTCCCAGCTAGAAGGGCAGAGTCCAGCCTCTCCTCCCACAAGAGTGCAGACCACGAACCCTTTTAATGTAAAATAACTGGCCTGAGGCCCAAGTGCTTAAAATAGAATTAATACACTTTTAGAATAACAGACACTGAGCCCTCAATCAGCAGTTCCCAATTTAGAAGGATGTAAGCTACCTGTCCTGCCACCACAGTGCAGACCACAAACCTTCCTAATGTAAAACAACTGGTCTGACGCCCAAGTGCTTTAACTAAAAGGCTTAGAATGAGTTACACCAAGCAGTAATAAATACAATTGAGTACTTTTAAGATGACGCAAAAGCAAAATAAAGTAGGAAGAAACACAAATACAGTAAAAGCAGTTTTTTTTTTTTTTTTTGAGTGAGCAAATGAGATGGACCCAGGAGTTACAGGACAGAAACAAGTGCAAATGCAGGCCTTCAAATCAGAAAGTTGAGAGAGATGGAAGACCGCCCAAAAGGCCAATAACTACAAATTCTGAGCCAGAACCACTCCTTATGTGGTAGACAGGTTACCTAGTGCTTACCACTCCCAAAGATAAGCTAGAAGGCTTCCCTCCAACACAGAAATGCTTGGGGGCACAGAAGCTTACAAATAGTCCTGGATACAGCAAATCTGTATCTGGAACACTAATTACAGGAAAGGTAAGAAACAGGCTTAGAATTTTATTTATTTATTTATTTTCAGAAAAGTAGAAAAAACAGTAGTAAAAACAATTCACATGCAGTGCAAGCTGGCACACTTGAGTATGTAGCAATATTAGTCCACACACAGTTTGAAAAAATGTGATTAAATTAAAAAGGACTAAAAGCAAGTGCAGAAAGGGTTTATTAGGTAGAATGCGGTAAAGAGATGGGACTGGGTGAGTGTCCTAGATCAAATCTACAGTGGGGCGGGCACTGCAAAAGCCACCAAATTTAAACTACTACCAGAACACGGACGGGGGGGGGTGGGAAAAAGTTTCAACAGAGATGTGAGGAATCAGAGTGCAAATTATAAAACCCAAAAAATATATACTGATCTCTGTATATTTGCAGAACACTAAAACAACAGATATATAAGCAACAATTTAGCTCTATAATACAGAAAATACAGAAAAATATACTCAGCTCTATATATTTGCAGAAATCTTGTAAGGCTGTTCCACTTTAAATGCAGACTGCTGCTATTAACAGTTCAAATTAAGGGAACCTTGAGTTAACAACACAGAAGCAACAGAAACCACAATGGGGGGGGGGGGGATTTCAACAGAGATGTGAGGAATCAGAGTGCAAATTATAAAACCCAAAAAATATATACTGATCTCTGTATATTTGCAGAACACTAAGACAACAGATATATAAGCAACAATTTAGCTCTATAATACAGAAAATACAGAAAAATATACTCAGCTCTATATATTTGCAGAAATCTTGTAAGGCTGTTCCATAATTCCTGATTCTGTTGTTAGGTAGGTGATTTTATATAGCAGGTTCTTTACCACTACCCTGTAAAGAAATATATCATGCTAAAAAGTTTATTGACATTTATAGGTAATAATAGTAAAAGATATTAAAAGGGGAAGTCATACTATATTTCGGAAGGTCAATTAACTTGTCATTGGAGAACATTTCAATCTTTTTGAAGTACCAAATCATACATGTGGCCATTTTAGTCATTTTGAAGTACCAAATCATACATGTGGCTTTGTTATGGTTAAGTTTGTGTCATGTAACAAAGACCTGATTCCACATCCTTCACAGGTCATGATGCAGAAAGGAATTACTTGCAGAGTATGAATAAACAGAGTCTGACACAAAATAATCATCAAAACAGAGAAGCGACCTGTGTTCTGAAACAATAAGCAGGTTCATAAAAGGATGAGAAATTCATGTATGTGAGAACCAGATTCTAGTTTATGCCCTCAGATATAGTGCTGGAACTCGAAAATCAAGAGTCAATAGTAAATTAAAAAGGTAAGTACAAAGTCTGTGGAACAGTCAGAATCAACGGGTATCACATGAATATTTACCAGGCCCTTGCTATGCAGAATGTATACTGCAGATCTTTTTTTTTGAGCATACGTATCCACGGCATGAGTTATGGAAATAATTTAAATATTATTTGTGGGGTTTTTTGTCAAAGTTAATCATTTTAAAATTCAGGAAGCCCTGTGGCCAGGAAGTAAATTTAGCTTAGTCAGCTTGAATGACACTGAAAGAAATAACATACTTTTCTCTTCCTTTTACATATGGGTTTGTATGACCTTTAAGCTTAATATGTATTGTGACTTAGGCGTGTGAGTAAAAAAAAAGGTGCTCAGGTTTGTTCTACCTATTAGCTACAGAAAAAAAACATGTACACAACCAAAAAGGAAGACAGGTTCACTGCTCCATTTTGTGACAACTAGGAACTCAGAAATCATGATCCCCCTTTTAGAACCACAATCAGACCAGTCTTACAGAATATTTGACTGCTATATGGAACATAGAATGGAGGCTGAATGTAATCCTATTTGAAAATACAAAAGAGACAAATAACTACAAGAGTAATGAGAGTGTCCAGTTAAAGGTTATAAATGGTGTGATTGCTTTCCAAAGCATATACACATGGTCAGATAACACAGTGTTTACTGGGCACTACATGGTCAGATAACACAGTGTTTACAGGACACTACATGGTCAGATAACATAGTGTTTACATGGAGCTACATGGTCAGATAACACAGTGTTTGCAGGGCACTACATGATGATTTCCTTGTCCAACTTATGTCTTTAAAGACCACCACACACTCTAGATCTAAGAAGAAAGGGGTTAAAGTTATATTCACCCAGGGCTAAGTTAAATAAGTGGAGCTCATGGTTTAACAAAAGAGATTTAACTGATTGGAGCCAACTGAGAGGTAACATTATATTTCTTTATGATGGCTTCAGATTCATATATGAAAGCATGCATGATTTTATTAAGGAAGTCATAGCAGAATGTTTTTACATTTTGTCTTATTATTGCATGCATTTATGCATTAAATGCATTATTTTGATCCAACAATTTCAGTCATACACTCAAATTGTGAAGGTAATAAAAACTGTACTCACAAAGCAAAAGTGCAAAGATTGAATACATGCTTTCATCAACTAAAGTGACATCTTCAGATACAAGAAGCAGTTTATATAAAACAGAGGAAACCAGATACGTTATGTAAGTAGAGAAACCACTGAAGTATTTTTATGTCCAACAACTGTTCTGAGTGCGCACCCAAAAAACCAGGAGTATTAGAAATGAGCTGACTATGCCTGTATATATGACAAGCAAAGGCGCCATGCCAAAAGTTCCTGCCTGCTATGCTGTAAGGATTGCTGCCACTCTTTTCTAAAACAGACTTACCGTTCTGAATCCTTTCGTTAGCAATCACATGCTTTTCCCAAATCACTTTTCTTAAATATGAGCAGACATCCATCCACACCTAACGTAGCATGCCATCTGTGACAAAGAAGTAGTGGACTGGTACTGTATGCACAGAGGCGCCATGCAAGAGCAGATCAGCATATGCCACCCTCACATGTAGTCCTATGGGATGCATGGAAACCCTGTCCTTGTAGACACTAAACTGTGTAGAGCTTTGAGAATACTAGCTACTAAAGGCAATGTTAAGATAAACCCATATTGAAGGACTACTGATCCATATGTCTGAGAAAGCATTAATAAATCACCCGAGCAGCAGTTGCTGTGTCTTGTATAAAATTAAGGTGTGAAAGAAAAGAAACAAGTATAGAAGAAAGTGTAAGTAACCAACATGAATTGCCTGAATTGGAGGCAGGAATGATAAATGAAAGCAATATCATTAAAGAAAAGGGAAGAAAAAAGGGCTGAGTAAGAGCAAGTGTTTTTGAGTTGATAATAGCACTCAACAATTAAAGACACGCAGTTGTACTAACGTCCGCCACCAAGCAGTGATTCTTTTAGTTGTTTGCGAGGGGGCCCCAACCCAATAGTCTATATATAAAAATTAACCCTTAGTCCATACCATGTATCGCCATCAGTGTTAGTCTCTTTCAATAAACCTGTCTGGGGTGTGCCATTCACTGGCTATATATATCCTAACAGTTTAAGATGTTTGCCAGAACCACAGCTTGTATGCTTGATTATGTTTGCTAAAATATTAAGCTATTAAGGAAAGCCAAAATGTAGGCTGTTAATCCCATCTGAAACCTAATATATTTTCAGCAATGGCCCTTAATGTTTTCCAAAGCTTCTGAACTGGCAATCATAGCCAAAATGTATGTATTAAATTTAGATTCTCCTGACAAAAGGAGTACCTTCTAACAGAAGTCAAAATGTCCTGACCTTCCTCTGCTCCTAGCCAATACCCTTCCATCCAAAATAACAGACTTCTCAAAGGTATAGGGCCATTGCCTCAAACTGATCAGGGTTTTGTAAAGTACAAGCCATTCTCGAAGACATTCTTGCCAAGACAACTAAGAACATAAAAAAATGAAACAATCATCCTAGGCAATGTTAATATTAACTGGTTAGACATGTCCGATAACAACCTCTCCTCTGACATCAACCTTCACATCTATACACAGCTTATTTCAGATATTACCAGACCTGACATTAGGAATATGAAAGGTTCAGTCCTGGATTTGATCATGGTTTCTGACCCTGATAAGATTTCCATCTCTGGTACTTTTGCAGAGAGTATAAGTGAACACTCTCCAGCATTCATAATATGTAAGCCCACCACTTTACCAAACATGTACCAATATAGATATACCCAAAATTTGTCCCAATTCTCCCCAGATACATTTAATGATATTTTGCACAAAACTAACTGGAATACATTAAAATCTCTCCCTCTTAATGAAGCAGTGGAATTCTTCACTTCTACATTTCTTAGTATCCTAAATCAACTTGCCCCTCTCCGGCTAAAAAGAGTTAAGACAAAACATGCTAATTGTCTTGCCAAGTCCACAAACCAAATGATGTCCCCTACAGACAAAGCCTGGAAAGCCTGGCTAAAAAACAAAACTCTTCCCAACCTCATGCAATATAAACAACTTTGCGAGCAGGCCAAACAGTTAGTACTTAAAAACAAAAAAAGAATACTTCTTAACCCTCCAAAACCAACATAATCACAACCCCAAGAAATTTTGGGGAGCAATCAACTCCTTGCTCCATCCTGGAATGTCCCATAATCCATGCCCAAATCCAGAAAAAAACACCCTATGAACCTATGAACTCTGTGAGTTAGCCTCTCTCTTTAACTCTTATTTCATTGACACTATTGCTAAGCTTACAACTACCTTCCCACCCATCAACACAGTCCAACCAAGCCCTACAATACTACATACCCCAACGACTACATCACCCACTTTCTCAGTCTCTCCCATACCTACCTCTACCATACAAAAACTATTTCATAAACTAAAAGCATGCACCAATGCCCCAGATAACCTACCAGCAGAATTATTACAAATATCAGCCACCTCCATGGCTTATCCCATCAGCATTCTCCTCAATAGGTCCATTCAGGAATCATGTAAACCTGATATCTGGAAAAAGGCATAAGTTCTCCCACTTCACAAATGTGGCAACAACTCTGACATCTCTAACTTCCGGCCTATCACCATTCTCTCCCCCATCTCAAAAATACTTGAGAAATGCATTCACACTCAGCTCCCTAGTCACCTAGTTAAACACCACCTCCTTTCTTCCACTCAACATGGCTTTAGGGCAGGATATAGCACCAATACCACCCAGATTTCCTTCCTGCACACAGTAAATTGAGCTCGGGATGCTGGATCCATAGTCTCTGCACTCTTTCTTGATCTATCAAAAGCATTTGACACAATTTCCCACTACCTTCTGCTTACTAATCTCTCCAACCTTGGCATATCTCCCCCCACTCTTCATTGGTTTCACAGCTATCATAGTCTTAGGCAACAATCTACTGTTTGGCAACACTGCTCCTCGTCTTTTACCAACACCAATACTGGGGTACCCCAGGGTTCCATACTGGGTCCCCTTTTATTTAGTATATTCATCAATGACTTCCACACATCTCTTACCCACAGTACTGTAATCCAATATGCAGACAATTCTACTATTATCTGCTCTTCTAAATCTGCCTCTATACTACAGCAATGTTCCCAAAAAGCATTCACCTCAACTGAATTCTGGATGTCACAGAACCATCTTGCCGTTAACCTCAACAAAACTAAACTCTTATTATTTACCCCGAAAAAATCCAGCCCAGTTGGCAAGTCTGAATTCTTTTTTCCTTCCCAGAATAATACTGTAATTGAAGTTGTTCCCATTACCATATTACTCGATGTCATCATTGACAACAACCTAACCTTTGACCTTCATATTCATAACAACATAAAAAAACATAAAAAACTAGGAGTCCTTTATAGGCACAACTACTTTCTTAGCTTTTCTGCAAAAAAGGCTCTTGCCTCATCATTCCTGCTTTCATCTCTCTTATATGGCGCACCCATCCTCACCAATAGTCAGTCCTCTCTGAAAACTAAACTCAACTCATGCTACAACAAAGTTGCCAAATTTGTTACAAATGCTAAATTCTCCACCCACCACTGTTCCACACTACATCAGCTAAACTGGCTGGAATTCCTCCATTACCTCACATACCTACAAATAACTACTGCCCATACACTTATTTACTATCGTGCAGCCTGCTCATCCCTCTCCCACATTCTGATCATATACCATCCTAATCAACACCTATGGTCAGAAAACAAAATGTTATTAAAGACTGATAAACCTAAGCTCTCAGCCAGCCAAATGCTATAGTCTTTTACTGTCTCCAGGCTATGGAATAATCTCACTCCTTCACTCAGAACTATCAGTAATCCCACTGCTTTTAAAAAATCCCTTAAACTTCATCTCTCCTCAAATTGGGTATGCACCTGCACCACTACTTACAACTCTAAAACTTGACCCCCAAGATCCTACTCCTCTTCAATCTACAACTAGTCCATGTTCTCCTTCTCTCTATCACATCAACTCCTTCTGCTGTCACATTAGCCTGTATTAACCCTACTTTAAGCCTTCTGCCTCCTTATTTTCCCTTTAAGCTAATTTCCTCTCTCTGCTAATAATCTTACCTATTATCTAAAGCTTCTATTCCTATACTAGTACCATGATTTCAGACAATTCTTCACTGTTAATATCAATATATGTAATGTTATTACCTTCCTTAGCATGGAGAACATCGATATCTGTGCAGTAACAGAAACCTGGTTCAGGGCTCCCGACAGCACCCCAACACTACCAGGTTATACCTCATACCATGCTTTTCGGCCCCAAAACTTTGACCGAACCACAAAAGGAGGGGGAGTATCGATATTCATCAAAGATACCCACACCTCCAGGTTGGTGGCAAAGCATGAAGCATCAGAGACTATCCATGTGCAACTAACAGTGGGAAAACTGCCTTCCAGTTTATAGCCTGCTACAGACCACCCTCCCAAACCCAGGAACCCTACTCGGCCTTCCTGAGAACACTGGAAAATATATAGGTCTCTCCAAACACCATTATATTGGGCGACTTCAACTACCCAAACATAGTCTGGGAGCATTACTCTAGCTCCAACACCCTTGCCCAAAGGTTCCTAGAATTCATAAACTCATATGCTATGGAACAACTTGTTACCACTCCCACAAGAGGGGAAAACATACTGGACCTGATCATCACCAACATGGGGACTCTATGATCTAGACCAGAAGTGTATCCCTCACTGGTAAGATCAGACCATAAACTGATCTCACTGGATATTCACAACCCGACCCCACCCGCTGTCCAGAAAACCACAGTGAAAAACTTCTCTAAAGCAAATTTCACACTCCTCAAAACTGAGGTGGAATTCTTTAATGCCCCCGGGCCTGTGGAAAATACGGCCCAGACCGCAGAATCCTTTATAAATGCATTCTATGAACGCCTTCAGGAATGCATGGATCATGCAATCCCAAATAAAACCAAGACCCAATCCTCCAAAGGCAGACATCCTGTCTGGTGGACCCCAGCCATAAGCAAACTATACAATAGAAGGAGGAAGCTACTACATGATAGAGCAAAATCCCAAAAAGGGAAGGCATCTCTGATCAGTATTAGCAAAAAACTAAGGGCACTCATAAAATCGTCTAAGGCCAGCTTTGAGAGAAAAATTGCACAGGACACTAAGGATAATCACAAGGCCTTCTTTAGTTATGTTAGGAACCTGGGTGGGAATTCCCAGATATGCTCAGAATTAGTCCAAAATGACAAAAAATACACCAAACCCACAGACATTGCCAACATCCTAGCTGACAGGTTCAGTGCAAACTTCTCCCCCCCTCCCCACCAAAAGGGCAAATATCTATCCCAGCAGAGTGCTGCCCCCCTGACATCACAGATGCTCAGGTAAGAGCCTTCCTCTCCAAAGCAAAAAACACAGCATCAATGAGACCAGACGGTGTCCCGGGCTGCGTCCTACATGAACTCCAAGAAGAGCTAAACCCAAACATAAAACTACTGTTCAATCTCAGCCTTACTACAGGATATGTACCCAAAGAGTGGCGTACAGCAACAGTGGTTCCTCTCCACAAAGGTGGTGCCTCAACGGACCCTGGAAACTATCACCCCATAAGCCTGACTAGCTTGGTCTGCAAAGCTATGGAAAGGATCATCATGGACCTCATAAATAAAGATATTGGGGGCCTACAGGCATTGGATCCTACCCAGTTCGGCTTTGTTAAGGGCAGATCCTGCCTCTTAAACCTGGTTGACTTCTTTGAAACAGTCACCAAGGCCATTGACGAAGGGAAGGTGGTCCACACAGCCTACCTGGACCTCGCAAAAGCCTTTGATACAATACCCCACTCGGGCATTATAGATAAGCTCACCAGTTTAAATATAAACCCCTATGTCATTAGATGGGTTGCAAACCAGCTCAAGGACAGAACCCACATGGTTAGAATTGCTGGAGCCATGTCAGACGCCAAACCAGTTACAAGTGGTGTCCCACAGGGCTCAGTCCTGGGACCTCTCTTGTTCGGTATATATTTCTCGGAGGTACAGGCCAACACAGAAGGACTGTGGCTGACCAAGTTCAAAGATGACTGCAAACTGGGTGCCATAATCGACTCTCCAGCCGACACAAGCATCCTCCATAAGGGCCTCATAGAAACAGACAACTGGTGCCAGAGCCATGGGCTCAAGCTAAACACCAAAAAGTGTATAGTCATCCCCTTTGGCAAAAACAAAGTGCCCATAAATTACCACATAGGTGGTAATCCATTAAGTACAGAAGAAGTAATTAGGGACCTGGGGACCCAAGTTGATAGTAATCTCTCATTTGACAACCACGTGGCCAAAGTGGTTAGAAAAACATTTTATATAGCCCACCTAATCATGAAGGGATTCACATCTAGATTAGGGAAGGTCATTGTTCCTCTTTACTCATCCCTCATCAGGCCCATAATCGAGTACAATGCCCCTTTTGGGATGTACTTTACCAAACACCTGCAGCAACTGGAAAGACCCCAAAAGTACCTCTCCAAGAGGATCAAAGGGCTCAAACAGATGCCATATGCTGCCCGGTTAAAGAAACTCCAGCTCTACTCAGTGGCATACCGCCTGCTCAGAGGTGACCTGTGCCTGATGTATAAAGCCATGTCCAACCCGGAATTAAGAGACATGCTGCACCTCAAAAAATCCAAATCCCATCGAGCTACACGCTCGAGAGACTTGAACCTCAGCACTGAAATAAATAGGACATGCTGGAGGGACAGATTCATAACCCAGAGGCTTCCTTCACTCTGGAATATAATCCCAGTCCAGGTTAGGCAGAGTCCCTCATTGACTCTATTCAAGAGGAATCTTGATGAGTGGATGGGAGATCATAGGTTTACCCCGGGTATCTCTTCTGTGTCACTGTTAGACAGAGGCACAGTATACTAACCTCGAAAAAGGGCATAGCAAAATTAATTTAAAATGGGTGGCTAAAGCCAAACATACTCTGGCTAGGCTTATAAATGCCATAGGGCAGATAGCCTAGTATGAACCTATGAACCTATGAACCTATAATTATTCTATGCAGTTATTACTTTATTTAATGTGCTACCTCTACCTGAAAATGGGCTTATTTCTGGCCCAGTGGACTTTCCCAGTAAACAAATGCAATAAATCAGTAAAATAAAGTTCAGTGTCACACTGGGGATCCAAGGTCCAAATATTGGTTTGCAAGGTTTGAGTAGCCCGGATAATACATTGCTTGCAGATGAAAGCCATCAGGTTAGATATTCTTAGAGAGGGGACGGATCCATCTACAGAAGGTTTGATTCCATTTAATAAGAATATCAAATGGGCAGGAAATCTCAGTTCTGAGTGTAGGGAATATCATATCACTGCATACCTAATACATAAATATTTCAATTGATGTTGGAGATAAATGCCCCATTTTTGCAGAAGATGTTTAAAAGATGCAAAGAGTACTTCCCCCTGACTATCTGGGTGAAATCATCAAGTCAGCATATATGGTTGCCCCAGTCTCCTATCTGAGTTAGCTGGCCTTCAATTGGTAAAAAGGGGTTGTCCTAGAATGATATCTTGGGAATCCAAAGGGATGAAGCTGGAATATATTTATCAGGAACCAGAGGGATGTCCATGTCAATGAGAGGTAAAGCCATTACTGTAATTATTTAGGTAGGCTTTTTGAATACCAAACAACTGCCCAAGGAGAATCTGCCCTTAAGATATTACTCTCAATACATGTCCAGACAGACAGCATCTCTGTTGTGATTAATAAGTGTATGGCCAAAACCCCCATCCTGTATTTGCACACACACACACACACACACACACACACACACACACACACACACACACACACACACACACACACATATACACAAACACATGGTCCATTCTGGAATCCCAAGTGCCAGGAATTTCTGTGGCAGTTTAGCTGTCCATGGTTTTATCCTGAACCTGCCATTGTTCCAGACATATTGATGAGGTAGGATGGTAATGACCTCATGTATGTGACTTCTATGAAGGCCTGAAATATATCGATAAAGGTAATACACTTGCTGCTCAGCAAAATTTTGTTATGGTCAATCCTCCACTTCATTGGAAGTCATAATTTATATCATACATGGACCCATCAGAATACCTTTATATGTAAGGGTTCCAGATTGTATTTTGCTATTTGACCCAGATTTGGGTGAAGGTAGACACTTAAGTATCTGAGGGGAGAATTACACCATCTAGAAGTAAGAGAGTTATTCAGACACTGGAAAGTTTTTGCCAATATACTTACTGCAAAGACTTCAGATTTGTTTAGGTTCAGTCTGAGGCTGGAGAGGTGGAGAAACTGCTGTACAATGTCTAAGACTGTATAAATATCTGTTTTGGGGTTTTGAAACAGGAATATACAGTCATCTGCAAAGAAAAGGGCATTTGCTTTTACTCCAAATATGCCCTACCCTTCTAATACCTCTGGAGAGTTAAGGAGCCAATTTAAGGACTCTATATCTAGAAGGAAAAGAAAAGGGAAAAGGGGGCATCCTTGCCCAATCCCTCTTTGTAAGATAACTCTGTAAGAATGGCAATTATTAGCTAAAGACTACTAGTGAAGGCTGAGAGCAAAAGGCTTGAAGCCATTCCAGAGGATGGCTAGCATATTGCCACATGGATTTCACCAGAGGTCAATTCATTGGCAAATTGCTTAGCTTAAGAGGGAGAAATATGAGGAATTTTAGCTGATGTAAAATGTTTTGTAGTGCTATAGTTATATCAGATGAGTCTTTATTTCATTTACTTTATAAGTTTTAGGGAATGCTGCAAACTCTTCCACTATATCTTTAGAGGTAGTCACTAATTACCCAGTTGCAGAATTTAGTAACTCAGTAATCAAGCACTGAAGTCTCCTTTGCTGTACTAGGATGGCTAATGACCTTGTAGATATAGTACTAGATCCTAGGACACATCTGAAGTCTTTATATAAAGCTGGGCCTTGTCCTGCTTTATAATACAGCATTGCTTACAAAGCCCCTCATATTACCATAGGTAGTCTGGATTCCTAAACCATGCCTTTATACACTCATGAAGAGTTAGTTGTAATTGTTGTTCTTATTTTCTAAACTGTATATCTTTGTTCATTAACTTCTGTGCTTTCACTGCTGTACATAAAGATATCAACTCTAATTTAAAGGTTTCTCACCAGGTACTTATAGGGAAGGATCCTAGTGGATTATGTTCCAAATTTGGCAGAACCCCACTCTTAATAAAGTCTATTAAATGAGAATCCAACAGAATGAGGGAGGTCAATATTCCAGCATCTTGGTTACCCTTCCTGCTGTTGGCCCCTAATCTGACACAAAATTGTCAAATGTTCTGACTATAAAGTTGGCATGACTTTTCCTTGATCTATACTCAGTATATGA
Organism: Protopterus annectens; assembly: GCF_019279795.1. Lineage (NCBI taxonomy): Eukaryota > Metazoa > Chordata > Ceratodontiformes > Protopteridae > Protopterus > Protopterus annectens. The sequence goes on from NC_056746.1 coordinate 756,868,419, forward strand.
TATGTCGAGACCAATCAAATACCCAGTTTGCTAACCTGCAATGAATGAATGCTATAAATGAAAAAAAAAAACATGCTCTTCTGGGTATAGCAGATGCCAAATATCCTTTAAACCCAAGAACACCATGTACTTCTAAATTGACTTTTGGGCCCTCATCTGCCACTCAGTAAATGGAAATACTCTGTCTCTAACAGAATCTAAAGTGACACTAAAATCCCCTCCAACAAACACATATGAACTTATGCATTGCCTAGTTTCTAAAGAATTGAAAAGGTCATGGAAGACAGGTGGACAATCCAGATTAGGACCATGTATGTTGGCTATTGTAAGAAGAAAGTGCCCAGTGTCTAGTGTCACCCACAGTTCCCTGCCCTCACCAGTCTTCTTCTGGTTATTAAAAGCAGATCCCAAATATTTTTTTATACATGATAGCAGCTCCTGCTTTTTCTTCACTATGTGAGTTATAAAAACAGTTAAACTTAGAGAAGCCTTTGAGCAATATAGCATGCTGCTTCACTCCTGAAAAAGTACAGCATCTGCTGCTTTACTTCTTAACCAACTATTAACAATATTTCTTTAAATTTTATTATTTATGCCACAAACATTTGTAGCGAGACAAGATTAAATCATTAATAGTATGTCCATAAACAAGAACAAATAGTGTTAGTTACAAAACACACTTTATAGGGAGCCAAAATTAGGGAGGAGCTTATGCACCAAGTCTCAATTCTTTCTTTTGAGGAAATATGTCACTCTACCCTAGACCACCCCCAACCATGATGGTGTACATAACCATAAGAACTTTAGTAGAAGGAAATTTGCAGTCAGTATTCAATGCCCTAATATATAGAATTGTTATTGCCCCTTTAGTAGTTTTTCTTTTCTTAGCTTTTCTCAAGAAGTTTTAAATGGCACTCTTTTTCTCTTGAGAACTAGACCTTCTTTGAAGAGACTCATCCATAAGCTTTGTAACAAGGTGCTCTGTTTCTACGTTGTTAGAGATCTCTGTCTCATCATCCAGATCTTTCCAAGTTTGCTGGTCACTGCAGTTATCCTCCAGATTTTGTAAAGGGGCAAAATGAGTGGCAACATCTACACTGTTCCGTAAAAACAAAGCTCTTGCAGGCTGTTTAACTGATTGTTTTCTAATATGGTGCTTGGGGGAATGTGGTTGCACAGAATCAGCACTGGTTTGGCCCCCATTTGCTTCTTGACTGTTGCTTACACTCTTTTGAAACTGTTGTGTATTTTCCTCAACTTGCTGGCACCCTTACATGAACATGAAGGGGGTGGTACATGTCAGAATCCATTATCTCTGTTGTTTGTCTGACTGCTTCCTTTTCTACTGAGAGTAATAACAAATGTGCTTGTAGTAATGGCAGTCCTCCTTTACGGTCATCAAAAGTGTAATCTTTGTTATTAAATTTTAATGCTTATGTGCACAGGTCACTGAAGAACTTAATGATGTTATTTTTAAAGCATGATACTCATAAAAAATAAATCCTGATACTCATAAAAGCCCTTCTCTTTTGAGTCACCTGCTGGGAAAAATCTTGGAAAAGCCATACTTGATGTCCCAGCATTAGAAAGGGGCATCTCTTTTTTTGTATCTCTTAGCACTCTGTTGTTATCAATGGAGCTGAAAAATCACATAATAATTTGCAGGTCTGTATAATTAGTACAAGAACATTCACCTGCCTTTGTACTTAACTGAATAAACTACTTGAAACTTCAGCAAGTCATCTTTATTCTTCCCACAGAGAGGAACGCCTGGCAGGCCTACAGTACTTTGAATATGGGTGTGCCATTCCGCAAACCTGTCTTGACTATAATGTGAATCATAGGTGGGTTGGTGTGCTTGTTTGAGAGGAATTGCAATTTCCTTGAACTCTTACATGAGGAGGAATTGTAGTCACTCCTCATCACAACCTTTCCCCTGAGATGGGGGGGGGCATAGACTGCAATTCCAGAGCTTATTCCTGAAGTGTTTGGCCACTTCCAAAACTCTTCCCATCTGGAACATGGTCACATCTTGCAATTATGGCAAGGAGATGAATCATGACACAAAGCAGAAAATGATGGATTATAAATTAGAGATTTAGTTGCTAGTCTGTTTAACTGGGCTGCTTTGTATTGCATTTTCCTGCTACACACTGCTACTGGATTGACCAGTACCAAAGAAATCAGGGAAGTGTTATTCAATCTAATTCCATCTGTGTGCATTTAAAGTGCAGTTACTATTACTATTGCAGCAAAAACACAAAATGAATGGCAAGACACTGCTATGAAAAAATCTTCTTCTTTAATAAAACAATAAAATCCAAATGGCAGCGGGAGCGGGTACAACAACCACCTTTCAGAGAGTAACAAACTCAAAACAACACAACAATTTACCAATCAAAGTTCAACATCACCCTGTTTTTGTACCAGCGCCTTTTTTTTTGCCAGGTTTTTAAAATGCGATACAACCTACCTCAATTAATATATGTCTTGATTTGTGAATAATCATTTTGTAATATTTTATCTCTAAGTTTCGCGTTAGTGTTCTCCCATCTAATTTCTAGTTTCACATGCGTGTGTTCCTTGATATCTCCAATAATGTGGAGATTCTCCATTGTATATGTCTGTGTGTGCTTAAAATGTTAGATGTTTCTAACCAGTGTTGTATTATTCTGTTTCAAATCATACCACATAAAAATGTTGTATATTGGTCAGCCGAAATCTCACCTCACATGGTATACCATATTTCGTGTTCTACATTTCATTTTCTGCCTGAAAAAGAAAACTGCAACCATTCAGTTGCTTGTTAAACCAAAAACCAGCTACATAAAGTTGTATAATTCACAACATAAACCACAAATCTGTGTGCCTGGTCTGTCCATAAATTTTACTACTGTATTTCTATGTTTTTACTATGCAGTACAAAAGCTCAGATTTGTATTTCAAATCAGGCAAAATTTGGTCTTTCTTTTTGTATCACTGTTATAAGCTATATATTCCTCATAATTTTTGCTAAGTTTACCTATTATATCATTTTTTTATAGTTATCATCCTCTACTATATATTGTTATCATTAGTTCTCTATCATTCACCATTCTTAATCTTCATATGGCTCGGCTGTACTCTTTATTTTGACTAAGGACTTGTTCTTCTCTTTGTGTTCTTTCATCATAGCCTCTCTGATTCAAGCATGCTTCATTTAGTCATCATAGCCAAAAAAGTTTCCTTTCTCTTCGCAGCAAATTATCTGTTGTGCTCACCTGTTCAATGTGTCACATAACAGACCTGTACAATACCTGTCCAATATTACACAATCAATGAACCTGGGGTGCATGCTATCAAATCAAGCTTAAATAGAAACTCATTCCCAGCATATCTATCCTAAATAAACTGAAGAGAAAAACCCTTTAGACATTACCTATCGTCTAATCTGAATTAAGTCTATCTTTGCTTAAACCGCATATCAAAGATGTTATAAGAATGTCTTATATGGAGTATAAATATTCTATAAAACTATATAGCATATTTTCAGTTCCCTGCCAAATCCAGAAAAATACGTCCACAAAGCTCCCTGAAAACTGGCGTCAGCCTGTTGTTGGCTTGGCAAAAACTACCATATCTCTCTAGGAAAAGCCGTAAGCATGCCCATTAGTACGTTCAGTGGCCAGATAATGGTTACCCTGTGCCCTGACCATTTTTCCACCTAACCCTGTTCAAACTTATGAGGAGGACTATATTGCTGTGTTATACAATTTTACTTTATGTTTCATCATCAAAGACCCTGAACATCTATCAATATCGTTCCTTTTGGTTTTATGAAGCTCTAGTCAAAAACAGTCAAAGACTCTGATCTAATAGGACCATTATTGTTGTTTTATATTCAGTCTTTTCAATCAAATCATAAGTCACTGTGTACCAAACCTCTGTAGTCCTAGCCAATATAGTTATTCTTTTCTGAATAGGTCTTCCTCGTTTAGTGATTTGTATAGAGTGACTTTGTTGTTCTACCCTCAACCTGTTGTTCACGGGTCTGAGAGTAGTCAGTCAACATCAAATATATCAACCTTGTTTTTCTGCCTTCAATTATTCTTGGTACATTTTTCTCACTAAAGGAAAAAAATTGGGTTCTCAATTGGTCAATCTTTATAATAATATTATTTTCCTTGAATTATTCTTTCAATTGTCTAACAATTGTGGTTGGATTAATAGGAAACTTTCTGATATATGTCCATATACCATTTATTAGATATCTCCTCTGTCTCCATTAGTTCAATTAACCTTTGGGTTCTTCACACATACTATATCCTTCTTTCATGATAGCATAATCAGTTATGTTTGTTGTTGAATACAATAGGTTAAAAACTTTTGTAATTTTCTCCTTTTTGTATCAGGCTTTTTTCATTTACTCACAGCTATTAATGAACAGATTCTTAGCTGGCAGATTCACTTAACACATTTACAAGGCTTCATCTATTTTAGGAATGGCATTTACATCAGTTGATAAATTATTGTCAACATCGTACATACATCAGTCCGCCAACGCCTACAGTTGATATCAATCCTGCCGTACATGCAGTCAAAATTAAAGCCCTTCTTTTCCATAAAGTCATCTCCTCGCCCAACAAATAAATCCGACCTTGTTTGATTATCTTATGTCATGACCTCGTGGGGCCTACCTTACATATGTCCTGATTCAAATCAGTCAAAAATCTTGTCGTTTGTCTCCCGTTTAGATCCTGGCTCCGCGAACCTCCTCCTTAGTCTTTAAGGAGCTTCTCCTGTCCCTGCGTTTTATTCTCGAAAAACTTTGTAAGCCCTTGCCACATTTGGAGTCCCTTCCCATTCTCTGTATTATCCCGATTGTTAATTCATCGCAACCCGAGTCAAAAAAATCATCACAACCGCCTCCTACTGATCTTTCCATTTACTTCTTTTCTAGTAACTCATTCTCCCTGAGTTGCCCTGGAGCATCATCCCTTTTTGTATACCTTCTACTTTCACCGTATATTGCTGTTTTGGATGCCCTGGGAAGGTAGTTTTCGTCTTTTGTTTCCTTATGTTCTCTTCTCAGTTTTCCCTCTCATAGTCGTTCTATCATCAATGTTGCGACAGGTGTTGCTAGACTTTACTTTGTCTTGTTTTAAAAGTGAAGATGTACTGTGTTTGTAGCTCAAATCACCTTTTACCAAATAAAGCACAGTATATTTGTGAGTAAATCTTGCAGTATCTTTAAGTATCGAATAGAGCAATGGGTGATGATCATCCCAATCAACTCTTACCTTGATGATCACTTCCTTATTGCTTATTGCTTCCACTTCATCTGTACATGTTTGTTCTCCAGTTTACTGACATATGATCAAGTCTTGAAGCTTGACGCTATGTCTCATACTTGATGCTTGCTGGTGGAATAGTAACTCAATTAGTCTCTGTAGTGATCATTTATGAAAGGTTACTATTACTATGCTTTTTCATTTGACAGATTTTTCTTTCTAGTGAGAGCGTAACATTTTCTGGTTTTCTTGGTATCCTGCTTACTCCAAGCTTAATTTACACAGCTGAATTTTTGATTTGTTGTGACTTTTGAGAGAAGATTTTAAATTGTGCTGTATAGCATGTCTTGTCCCTCTATTTAGCTTGGCTGCTTTTCATTGTCTATACATGTTATATTTTGCTACTGGATTGACCATTTCTAACCAGATTTGATCTTGCTACCAGTTCTAAAGATATCAATAGTTTGTAATCCAGTCCCATATGTGTCCTTTTAAAGTATATTTATTTTATTTTGTTTTATTTT